>NC_056735.1:499320269-499332769 GCF_019279795.1 Protopterus annectens | reverse complement strand
TTCAGATATCAGATCTTGGTGAATGCAATATGTCAAGCCATACAATACCAGAGTAAACACAACCAGTCCAGGATTTAGACCTTTATTGCCAGGCAGTTACAGTTCTCTTACCTGGAAGACCTGTGGGGGGAATGTTTTTTTAACACTACCTGACTGTTTCTGCACATATTCAAAAAATCCTAGTTGAAATTTTGCATACAGCTTACTACCACTCCAGGGATTCAAACAATGGCTGTGTCTGCTAAAAAGACAACAATTTGTATATCATCAGAGTGAGCTATTGAGAAGCTGCTATCTGTTCCTTCAATGTTTTCTGTCTAAGTCTCTCTTGGTTGTACAATCTGACCTTGTAATTACAACATTCTTATACAGACATTCTAGACATATTTTTATGTAGCACAGTGTTGGAAACAGTGGTTAACACATTACTATTCAGATTTCAGATATTGGTGAATGCAACATTTCATGCCATACAATACAAGAGTAAACACAATCAGTCCAGGATTTAGAACTTTATTGCCAGGCAGTTACACTTTTATTTAAAATATGACCTATATGGGACTATTACTGTCATATTGTCTGGTTTATTTAGTACAAACCATGCACATTTTTTATACTGCCGGGTGACATTTTAGTCCTTTATATATATTTGGTATGACTACTACAAGCAGGATTGTTACTCAACAGCCTCGCAACGCAGCCTTTGCAACCTACTGTCATGGGCTTCCTGGTTCACAGCCCACTCAGCTGGAGCTGTAATATAAATAGAGAAACATTTAGGCATTCCTATCCATCACATACACAGACTGGACTTTGGTACACAGTTATTGCTATGAATACTTACACACTACTGGAACATCTCCCTCTCTCTTGCTTCTTGGACCCACTGTTCCAAGAGCTCTCTCTTCCTCTGTTTCAAGTTGGCATAGTGGTACCGGACCTGATCACCAGTCTAAGGGATATCAGTGGCACTGTTGAGATCACAAGCGAGACTTTCCCAGGCTTCCAGTTTATACTGGGAGCCCTGGTACTGGTCCCGCAGCAGTCTCTTGTCATGGTTTTTATCCTGGAGTCGTACCATGATTATGAACTCCTGTATGTCCCAGCACTGTGCCTGAAAATGCATGCCCTCTCCAACACCTGCCATACTGCCTACAGTGGAGAGCTGCAAGCAGTTATAAGCTGTATTCCCACCTGCGGGGTTTAAATACAGCTGGTTTCCCACCTTTTGCCATGATTGGATGGTTTTGAAAATGCTGAGCTATGCTAAGCTACAGGAAAGCCTGCTTAGCTATGGTTGGCAGTGCTTAAAGAGGCAGGGTCAGCATTGCTTACCAATGGGCAAATCTGCTTAGCTGAGCTACCCATTGCTTAGTATTCATATGTACACAGTGCTTACACCCGGTCAGCATAGCTGTGCAATGCTTAGCATTGCTTATGTTTTATTTTATTGGACTACCACCTGTATGGGTTTGAGTAATCTTTTGTTACATAATATAGATTTATTTCCCTTCCCTGACATCCCCCAATGTGCTGTAATTAAATTTATTCTTGTGTGACTATACTGTATGAGGCACTTGTGTTTATATGGGGGTTTCGCTACTTTATTACACTGACACCTCACATCCGGGTCTAATACATTACTCTGGTTGAGAAATATAAGTTACTTCCTACATAAATATACAAATAAATTAAAATTGTAATGTTTACACATACAAAATGGAAATGGCTTCTGTGAGGCTTGAACTGTGAATGACTACATACAAGATGTACATGCTAAGTGCTATGCTATTGCACTTATGTTTATGCTGGATGTCTATTGCTATTTAACTTACTGTGCTCTTTCAGCTGGGCTAAGCATAGCTAAGCAATGGACACACCTGTGCAGCTATGCTTAAACGTTATTGCATATGTGAAATAAAATGTTATTTGTTGTGTTGTTTACTTTGTACCCTTCAGAATATCCATGCTAATGCTACACCTGTTATTCTATCAACTTTCTGGGTTTGTAGGGTCAATTGTCCCTTATGGCTTTGTCAAGATTTCTTACCATGACGGGTTGGGGGTGTTACGCACCAAACAGGGATGAAGAAAGATTCTACTAGAACTTTTTTGCTTAGTTGGCACAGACCAGAAAAGAGGGTATAAAGATAATGGGGGTGATTACAATGTCACCAAGGAACCAGAAAAAAAGATAGGTTTAATGGAAGGGGTGAATAGAACAAAAAGATGAGACAAGAACAAGCCCAAGGAATGATAGAAGGAGGGTGTCTGGACATAGAAGGGATGATATCCAAATCAGAAAATACACCTTTACAAGAACCATTTTGGTACAGACACATGGGTTAGAGTGGTTCTTAGGGAAGAAAAGCCTAATAAAATAATGGAAAAGATTTGAATATAGGAAAGATACATATCAGATCATGCAGAAGTGTGACATAAGATAAGTATGTAGGAACATAAATCAGTGATAGGTGTTGTAGGTGGGCTAGCTATAAATGGAAGGAGACAGAGGGTAAAGAAACACTGCAAGGACTAATTAAGGAGTCAATATAGGACAATATGAAATACAAGGGCAAACTGGAAGAGGAAAGGACTCAAGGTCATGGTCAGATGAAAACTGATGAGTGCAGATGTAAAAAGGAAGGATGACTGAGAAGAAGGACAGGGAGCTAGTTGTGGTACAGCAGAAAGCTGGAAGAAAATAAATGAGTAGGAAAGTGGGAACAGACAGACATCTTAGTATGGAACTGGGGAATAATGTATTGGATATATACTGGAGAAGAAAGAAAGAGACAAGCTAAATACAGAAGTGTTAAAGGATGAAATAAGAAAAGCCCTATAAAACATGGAGAGGAAAGCTAGAGGGCCTGATGAAGTCCCTCTAGCATTCTACAAACATGAATAGGAAGATATTTAGAATGTCTTGAAAATAAATACAAGGGAATACCAGAGAAATACAGGACTTAGGCAAAATAAATAAAGGTATGAGGAGGAGCAGACAAGCCATGATACCTAAAGGTAGAGAAGAAATGAAGGAAGTTGGAAATTATAAGCCCACATCTTTGGTTAATATACATATCAAGAGTATGGTAATAGCATTGGCAGGAAGACTGGATGATATATGGCCAGAATTAATAATACAAGCTGGGAAAAATTGTTTTATGAAGGGAAGGGAAGCAAGGAAGAAAAATGGTGAAATCTGCTGAAATTTATGTTCAGTATAGAAAAGAAGTAGTAAAGGAAAGGTAGGATTGTGCTCCTTGACCTACAAAAGGCCTTTGATATGGTGAGGTGGGGATTTTTATGGAAGACACTGCAGCAAGGACAGGTACGGGAGAAAGCACATTCGTTGGATACAGGCCATATGCCAAGACCAAAAAAATCAAAACACTCATAAATAGAGGAGTATCTGAGGAGACAAGGATAGACAGGGGGAACCAAACTGGGATGCCTAGTATCCCCATGACTGTTCACGCTTGTAATCATGGAGCTGGCAGTGGAAGTCGAACTCAGTTTAGCAATGCCTGAAGAAAAGGAGGGATCAAAATCTCAGTTTGTATTATATGCAAATGACTGTGTATTAATATCAGTGAATGTCATGTCAGTAATAGGAACTGTAACAGGGACATTCAAGAAGTTTATGAAAGGGGTGGACCTTAGGTACAAGAAAAAAAAAATCACTGATAGTGAATTCAGAAAAGGGGAAGGTAAAAGGAGGAATAAGTGAGCTAAACAAAAGGGCAGTTAGGGCCCTATGTTGGGAACACCTTCAGAGAGGCAAAATTGAAAAAACTAAGGAAATTGGAAAAAAGGTAAGAAGTTCTTTCCATAGAGACTGGAGAATACTTATGTATTGATTGGGAGAACTACAGCAGCAAGGATGATGACACTACCAATAACTCCCCGCCTTCTCCACAACATAAAAATAGATCCTAGAGACAAAGGGCTACAGCAAACACAAAAAGACATAGTGGACTGGATCAATAAAGGGCTCCTATATATCTGAACACATGCATTGACATGTTACATCATTCACTGGACAGAAACCGATGCGAAGGATGTTACACAAAAGAGTCTACAGCAGAGGATGACACAGAGATGCTAAGTACCGGACATGAATTAAGCAGCACTAAAAGAACTGATATGCATATAATGGGGTGAAGGAATCCTCAAACCATATGGGGAACAGAAGGGTGGGGGGGGTCAAAGACAATTTATTTATTTATTTACATTTGTTGGCGGGGTAGTGTCTGACTGGGACATGTAGCCTGTTTTCAATGGAGACCCGGGGAGAAAAGCTCCAGCAAGCAGTAAATAGAAAACAAAAGTAATAAAGTTGAAACAATCCAAACAAACAGCAGCAGGGTCACCATGACAAAAAGCATAAAATTATTTATTACTAATAAATGATTTTATGCTTCTTGTCGTTGTGACCCTGCTGCTGTTTGTTTGGATACTTTTTTACATTTTCTACAGAAGGGTCTTTGGCTCCTGCAGTGCTGTGTTTTGTTGTTATAAAGTTGAAATAATAAAATATCTAAGTAAAATACATGTGCAACACTATAGTACAATAATACATACAGAAAATACAGTAATAGTTGGTTTACATAAAACAGGATGACAAATTCAAGAATTACAGGAAAGTCAAATAATTACAGCAAAACAAGGAAGAAAAATGAAGAAATCTAGAGAAGTATAATAGCTTAACAGGAAGATTTGTTATGAAGAGAAAAATGGTGGGGAAAGATTTAAAATAATGGAGTCATTCATTCAAAAATACAGAATACCAGCGGCCCAGTGGTGGAACTAGTTAGTACTCAGGGAGACCAGGAAAAAGAATACAAAGAGGTCAGCAGGAGAAAGGAACTGACAGGAAGTAAGGGCAAAGGGAGGGAGGATAGATCCCTACAGGGAATTGAAGAGGTTATGGAAGGAAAATGGAAGTGGAGCTAGCATAATAACTAAGGGCTTTACCTCACAGATCCAAGGAAAAGAGTTTGATTTGACCTCTGACTTTGGCTAGGCTAGTAACAGTCTACAGATTGATACCTATTATTTACCTTTGAAAGGAATAAACAGATCATGAATCATTATGGGAGGAAAGGGACAGCATCAGAAAAGATGGAAGACAGAAGAACTGGGGAAGGGAGGAGGGATGGAAGGGATTTTCAGTATACTGGCAGAGGACAATTCAGGCAGTGAAACACATGCAGAAAGTTCACAGAGCAGAAGATCAAAGCCTGAGAGCACTGCATAGATGGTATCTATCTCCCATGAGATTGGTAAAGGAAGTCAGAAAGGAGGATACTAGATGCTGGGGGTGTCAGCAAGAAGAGACAGGGATGCTGCATGTGTTTGTGGACTGTGAAAAGACACAAGACATCTGAAAGCAGGCACAGATGATTTGGGGAGATATATTTCAAAAGGAAGCAGAGTATACTTGTGAATTCTGTATATAGGGAATAAAGAAAGAAAGAGGAGTACATATGGAAAGAAAGATAAATGTTATTAGTCTGTGGAATAATGAAATTAAAACCATCGCTCAAATCAGAAGTGCTAAAAACAATACAATAGCAAGAACTATAAAAGAGGTTTCTGAGTATGGGGAAAAGGTTGCAGAAACTAACTAGAATGAGGAAAGGAGGAGAGAGAAAATGGAAAACCAATGGAAAATGAAGTAGATTACTACATGAGTGAAAATCATACCAGGAGGAAGGAGAGGGTGATCCCAATAGAAAACCATGGATAGGGGTGATATGGTAGGAAATGAAGCAGCCCGCTGCTGTTGAGATATGGTGTACCATGCATGAGGATTGCAGGTGAATAATAAAATGAATGGAGTTAACTTAAATTGTCAAATGTAAACATCAGTTATGAGTTGTATCTGATGGAAATGGCAAGATAGACTGTAGTTATGGATGTAGACAAAAACAGGACAGACACTAGTGTTGATGTGGATTGCACTACAGAAGTGACATGAAAAAAAAAAAAAATATATATATATATATATATATATATATATATATATATATATATATATATATATATACATAAGTGTGTGTGTATGTGTGTGTGTGTGTGTGTGTGTGTGTGTGTGTGTGCATGTGCAATCCACCTCCACAATGTTTCCCTCAGTGTCATGGCTTGTGCATTCAGTGTGTAGCCCAAGTGTGGTGAGGAGCTCCTCGGTGGATGTTAGTGGGGGATAGATGGCTGGGCCCCCACCTGTGGCTAGTCGGTCCCTCGCTACAGCAGCAACCCATTGATGGCATGGCATTTGAGGTCAGTGGCCCAATGCTGCACATGCTCATAAATTCTGCTGTGCAGGCCGGCATCATTTACCCTGTGAACCACATTGTTCCACAGGGCAGTCCTCTCCCATACATTTTCTGCTCTCCATCCACATGACAGGGCATAATGTCCAATCACATATTGAGTGATGATGTATGTTTCCCAACAGAGAATGCTGGTAGGCGAGCAATCTGCATGTTACCTGGAAGACATAAACAGGAAAAGGTAGCAGGACCTCATACGGTTGTCATAATGCACATCAACAGTGGATATTACTTGCAAATAATCCAGACTACACCATAACCCTCCAAGCTATCATGGCTATAGCAGCTTGCATTACAGACCTGTCCCTGAGCTATTTTATTCTCCAAAATGTTGGACACTTGATTGCATAATCCTCTGTCCTTCATTCATTTCTGTGTAGAGGGTTGACAGTGATTATTTTCCATGTGGATGGTGTGATTCTGGTGACAGGTCTGTGTTTGACTGTGGTGTGTGATGGAGCTCTGAGCACATGCCTGAGTTCATGTAGGAGGCAGACACTGATGTTATTATGCCACATGGAGATATGCTGTTGTTGCCATCAGTAGGCAATATGTACATGCTCACCACTGCTGAGGGGAGGAGTGTGGTTGATGTGCATATCTCCATGTATGACTGGGGTGGACATGGTGGCAATGTTCCCACCTAACCTGTGTGATGCAGGTTGCTTATATCCATGGCATTTGTGTATGAGGTGTTCTTTACCCCAGTACAGGGTGGATTGTGTTGTTCCATCTGAGACTTGCAACATATGTGAAGACACGGTTGCAGTAGTCCTTGGTGGTGTGGATATGTCCGATTCATAGGCATAGTCAGCCTTACAGGACATCAACTGTGATCCTACCTGCTTGCTCAGATATAGGTGGACGTGCTTCAAAGTTGTTTCCTGCACCTATGTATCCCTGTACAGCCAATGTAGCAACCTATTATGTGGTTTGTGTATTGCTGCTGCCCACCAAAAAGGATTACTCTGCCTTGGTGGAGGCTGGATATACAGGTCTGGTAATGCTGTGTCCACACAGCTACAGTGGATATAAAGGGTACACACTCCTGATACACTGCCTGGTATTTGTGCAAATGGAACATGACACTATAATAACTCATTCCATAACAATTCCCATCTGTAGTGTGACCTATAGCCTGCACAAATCAATTGAAAACATGACAATCTGGTCCTTGAAAACATATGGAAATAATACTTGGTACAATAAGCCAGTTGAATGAGTGTGCATGCCCTTAAACTTGTGTATGCACCTCTTGAGATGGTTACAGGATTCATCCGTCTTCGTCTGGACTCTAACATCATGGCACATCTTCACTTGGCAATAGTTGTTCACCTTCCTAGAAACACCTTTGATTGTATTTCAATGTAATTGGACTGGTTAGGGGTCATATTTAAGATGAGAAACATTATGAAATGATCTCATGTGGTCTGATTGTCATACAGCACACAAACCTGGCATTCCAGCAGGGGCGTGTACACCTGTGATATCCACTGTATATAGGTGTTGATATAGCTGGTAGTGGTAGGCATGGACAGATGGTCATTACACAGGTGGATACTTCTCTTATTAATACCAGATAATCCTGCCTACTCTAGTACCCATATCAGTGTCAGGGCAATGCAACCACCAGTAGTTGTACAAATATGTCTGTTGTATGCACTGACACTGATATTACACATGTGCAACATGCACAACTTATTTACCTGACTGCTTGAAACCCATGTGATTAGTTTTGTGCCTTCCAGCTGAACATATGCATACATACATGTGCTCAGGGGATACCTGGTATACATTTCTGTTGAATGTTAGTATGGCACCCTGTATTTACAGTCTTGCTGCTCAATCATACTTCTCAGCCTGTTACAGCAGTACATCTGGACAATGGCACACATAAATGGGTGTCAAAAGAGACATCAGTATTGATA
Organism: Protopterus annectens; assembly: GCF_019279795.1. NCBI lineage: Eukaryota > Metazoa > Chordata > Ceratodontiformes > Protopteridae > Protopterus > Protopterus annectens. The sequence goes on along the minus strand of NC_056735.1, from coordinate 499,324,503 downwards.
CTGTATTAATATAGCTGCACCATACATTAGTACGTTGATTGTTCAGTAGGGTTTGACATCACTGTGATATCCTGGAAGATGTCCAACAGTCATAAGTAGGCTATTATGTTACAATGTCATTACTCACAGACCTGCCAATGGTTTGGCTGACATAACACAGGTATATATGAATGTGACTACAGATAGTCATGAATGTACTTATTGTCCAGCAGAACACTGTACAGTTGAATGTTATTAATTCAATATATCACATGCAGTTCAACACACATGTCTGCAACAGTACTCTACTATACACGCCCTCTATAGGTGCCTTAGCTTTACAGGGCATACATGTGTCATACTCAATCACAGCTAACATGGATATGGAAAACATCCCATTAACTGGCCTAGCAGTGGCACAGTCACAACTGTTTGACAAACACCTCTGCGTTTGTCAAATATGAGCTGTCCTTTCCCAGGTGAGTCAGGCTCCTGAGCTGTGATCCCAACTCACAACCTCTCACAGCATCACAGCTGGACAATGCCTAAAATGATGGAGGGAATAAATTGGGACAGACTTTAATATACCTGTTACAAACATAGGAAGTTTGTAGAATGATACATTTAGCAGTACAGTGAAATTTCTTAAGGATGTGGAGTCTTAAACTCATGTGTTTGTCATTACCTGATGACTGCAATGCTCAGGTATTTGCCAGAAATGTACAGATCTAAGGAGGAACAGACAACAATACTTGATGGCAAAATGTGGACATTCTGTGATACAGCTGAGTGGTATGTCTGTGATATTTCCCACTGCAGAGAGGGCCAGATGCTATGGACATTGCAGCTGTTTAGCAGGACATTAGTACAGCATGTCTTGTTGAGATATATATTCCTCCAAATCACATTTCCCATTATTACAGACCAAGTACTACATTAATTTACTTGCTTACATGCTCCACTTACCTTTTTTCTTTCTTCTCTTTTCAATTTTATGTTTCATTTATTTTTCTCTCTCTCTCTCTGTGTGCACTACAGGGATATAGCTGGTTTGAGTAGGTGGAAGCATGGCTTTTGTAGGTGATGCTCATGACCAGGTGATGGCCTGTGCACTGACTGGGGTTCCCCACTTGCTAACTGCATGCAGAGCAGCTGTGTAGTTCTTCCAATAGCCAATGTCATGGCAACAAACTCCTATAAATGAGTACTCCATCTGGGCATTGGCCCTTTCCCTTACTTGTGAGGAAGACATCCTGGAGTTATGTGAGCTACTACATCTTACAACAAGACTTGTGGAGACAAGACAACTAAATGGTGTGGAAGGTTCAAGACTTATGAGCAGAATGTGGGTATTGCTGTTATATGTTTGGAATACTGCTAGCTTAACAGGGTCTGTCTGCACATGCTACTTCTGCATGGGTTTCAGTCTGAGAAAGTTCTGTCTCTGCATAACTCTCAACTGTATGGCCATCCATATAATGGCCACAGGTTAGCCTGTTATGTATGGGCTGTTCCCCAGAGAGGTGTTGTCCTTGGCAAATCAGTAGCATACTCTGGTGATTGCATTATGTAGATGGTAACATCCATTTGTTTTTCTGATTTTATATCCCTCAGAAAAGATATGTTACAACAAACCCTGTAACACCAGCAACTTTCTCAGTGTATAACAGCAATATTTCATGCATGGGTGTGTATTTGGGCTTCTGTCCACCAATTATGTCAGGTTTTCTCAAGATGTCATACAGTAGTAGGTGGACAGGTATACTGGTCTATCATAATTTAGTGCTGTAATTCCTGCTGAGGGGAATGGTTGTGAAACATGTTGAAGTCTGTACAGTCAAGAGGTATGTGTACAGAGAATGCTCTTAGATGGCCTTGCAACATATTTTATGTGGGGGACAGTAACACATGTTTTAAAACTAGGCTGTTAGAATATGTCAGATGTATTACTGATAAGAAATATGTCAGTTCTATAGCTGTACATTTGAATAAATCACACCATGGGGACAGTAAAGGTTCTCAAGGTACTGCTTCTGAAAATGTCTGTTCTTCAGTGTGATGAAAGATTCATAAAAGGACAATTGTTATGTACAGACTCATTGTATTAATATTAACTGTGATACTTTATCCCATAGGGAGTTAAAAGACAAGTGTAATTGGAGGCTGTGTATTCGATTATGTAATTAGGTGTTAATTGCTTCTTGAGATTAAGGCATGCATTTCTGGTGATGTTTACTCCTTGAAGGCTTTGGCCAAGTCATCAGAGTATAATAACCATGTGTGAATTACTGTCTGGTTGTATTTTTCTTTGCTATGTTCAGACATTTTATTTGTTTTGCTAAGAGATTGTTGTATGTCTGGCCATTGTGTATGGCCTATCATGATTTTGTAGCAGTGTACTGTTCACTAATTTCTTTGAACTATGGAGGGGGCAGATGTGAGTGTCATGGCTGCTTTTGTATCCAACTGTGCATGCTGCCCCAGTTGTGGGTGGTCTATTGGCTTAACATTTACATTTAAGCAATTATGAAACCTTCTAAGCATAGCTTAGCCCTGGTAACCAGTGATCACATTCCAGTCTGATAAAATAGCATAGTAATGACATATTTAATAAGTTTATTTAATTTCCTGTATATAACATACTTCTATGTGCTGTCATTACAGTAGCAAGGGATGTGAGTATACTGTAAGGGTCACCTGAGTATACATGGGTAGTACCACAATCTTTTCTCTTTGGATTTGTTTCATACATGGGTAGTATCCCAGGTTATATGCAGTCACACATCAATGTTACACCAGCTACAGTGCACTGGTTGACAGAAATAGTTTAACAGATATGGTATCATTACGTTAGTACTTTTAACACTGCTTTTTCAAGTAAGAGTAGATTGCAGATTGTAGTACGGGAACCATACACCCCTGCATGCATTGATGGACTCTGAGTACTGAGTATCTTCTTCTTGGTGTTTGAGCTGTATGTTTATATGTATTTCCTATTGGATATTGATCTGATATGTTGATATTAACTGTAGACTACTATGTTTTTTGGACGTGTCATTAAGGACTGCTGTCATGTAGTAATGGCATACATTTCAGTTTCAGACATGTGTCTTTCAAAACATTCATCCTAATGCATAATCTGTTGACTATCTACTTTCTTTCTGTCCTCTGTACAGATGTGCAGATGTCAGGTATTGCTACAGCCATACCACTTTGTAGGTGCCGACATTGTATTGTGCTGTGGGCCAGGACACTGTTGCTAGTTCCAACATATGGAACATTCCTTAATGTGGGCCTTGCCCCATTTCCTTGACTGTGTGAGGGACATTACTGAGGTGGTGGCCTAGAGATTCACATGCAGTGGGTGGCAATACATCACAGGACAGGACATGTGGAGACAGCCAACCAACATGGGGGACATATCCCCAGATTTGTGAACAGATTCTATGTCATCAGTACTGTTATACACATGGTGGATTGATAGATTGACAGGGTTTGTGTGGACATGCCATGCATTTAGTGTGTGACATCACGACTCACAGTGATATGTCTCTGACGTACCTCTCCACTAGCACACTGTCCACAGACTGGCCACATATCTGCTTGTTATGTTTTGTGTGTTCACCAGATAGTTGGTGTCCTTGCTGTATCAGTTGTGGACTCTGGGGAATGCAGTCAGTAAATACTCACATCTATTGGTATTACCAACATCATATTCCTCATAAAGGATGTTACAACAAACCTAGTGACATCTACAACTGTCTCAATGTATAACAGCAGTATGTCCAATCTACCCCTGTGATTTGCCTCTGTTCCCACTTAGTGATATAGGGGTTGATGCCAGCTTAGTGAGTGGGGAATGTTATCAAAGGCTTTGGTCAGATCACTGTAGGCTGTATGTGTCATCTAGCCTTCATCCACAGCTCAAGTGACTTGACGGCAAGAGGTTGACCTACCCTTTACAAAGGTAAACTGTGTGGGATCTTGAGTCTGCAGATTCCCATATCCCTGTTTAATAGGTGCATAATAATGCATTCCATAGCTTTGCATAACAGACTTGTCAGGCAGTTGGGGGTGGTATTTCCCATAGTCTGTAGTTACACCTTGTTTGTGAAGAGGGGTGACTGTAGAAGTGCACAATTCAGTATGGACAAAGCCTGAGGTGTGGCTGTGCTTGAACAGAGCACACAGGTAAGGTGCCAGGTCACTCTGCTGTTCATGTAGAACACAGCCAGGGATATTCTCAGGTCCCATA
>NC_056735.1:499312769-499315269 GCF_019279795.1 Protopterus annectens | reverse complement strand
ATGCCATACAATACAAGAGTAAACACAATCAGTCCAGGATTTAGAACTTTATTGCCAGGCAGTTACACTTTTATTTAAAATATGACCTATATGGGACTATTACTGTCATATTGTCTGGTTTATTTAGTACAAACCATGCACATTTTTTTATACTGCCGGGTGACATTTTAGTCCTTTATATATATTTGGTATGACTACTACAAGCAGGATTGTTACTCAACAGCCTCGCAACGCAGCCTTTGCAACCTACTGTCATGGGCTTCCTGGTTCACAGCCCACTCAGCTGGAGCTGTAATATAAATAGAGAAACATTTAGGCATTCCTATCCATCACATACACAGACTGGACTTTGGTACACAGTTATTGCTATGAATACTTACACACTACTGGAACATCTCCCCTCTCTCTTGCTTCTTGGACCCACTGTTCCAAGAGCTCTCTCTTCCTCTGTTTCAAGTTGGCATAGTGGTACCGGACCTGATCACCAGTCTAAGGGATATCAGTGGCACTGTTGAGATCACAAGCGAGACTTTCCCAGGCTTCCAGTTTATACTGGGAGCCCTGGTACTGGTCCCGCAGCAGTCTCTTGTCATGGTTTTTATCCTGGAGTCGTACCATGATTATGAACTCCTGTATGTCCCAGCACTGTGCCTGAAAATGCATGCCCTCTCCAACACCTGCCATACTGCCTACAGTGGAGAGCTGCAAGCAGTAATAAGCTGTATTCCCACCTGCGGGGTTTAAATACAGCTGGTTTCCCACCTTTTGCCATGATTGGATGGTTTTGAAAATGCTGAGCTATGCTAAGCTACAGGAAAGCCTGCTTAGCTATGGTTGGCAGTGCTTAAAGGGGCAGGGTCAGCATTGCTTACCAATGGGCAAATCTGCTTAGCTGAGCTACCCATTGCTTAGTATTCATACGTACACAGTGCTTACACCCGGTCAGCATAGCTGTGCAATGCTTAGCATTGCTTATGTTTTATTTTATTGGACTACCACCTGTATGGGTTTGAGTCATCTTTTGTTACATAATATAGATTTATTTCCCTTCCCTGACATCCCCCAATGTGCTGTAATTAAATTTATTCTTGTGTGACTATACTGTATGAGGCACTTGTGTTTATATGGGGGTTTCGCTACTTTATTACACTGACACCTCACATCCGGGTCTAATACATTACTCTGGTTGAGAAATATAAGTTACTTCCTACATAAATATACAAATAAATTAAAATTGTAATGTTTACACATACAAAATGGAAATGGCTTCTGTGAGGCTTGAACTGTGAATGACTACATACAAGATGTACATGCTAAGTGCTATGCTATTGCACTTATGTTTATGCTGGATGTCTATTGCTATTTAACTTACTGTGCTCTTTCAGCTGGGCTAAGCATAGCTAAGCAATGGACACACCTGTGCAGCTATGCTTAAACGTTATTGCATATGTGAAATAAAATGTTATTTGTTGTGTTGTTTACTTTGTACCCTTCAGAATATCCATGCTAATGCTACACCTGTTATTCTATCAACTTTCTGGGTTTGTAGGGTCAATTGTCCCTTATGGCTTTGTCAAGATTTCTTACCATGACGGGTTGGGGGTGTTACGCACCAAACAGGGATGAAGAAAGATTCTACTAGAACTTTTTTGCTTAGTTGGCACAGACCAGAAAAGAGGGTATAAAGATAATGGGGGTGATTACAATGCCACCAAGGAACCAGAAAAAAGATAGGTTTAATGGAAGGGGTGAATAGAACAAAAAGATGAGACAAGAACAAGCCCAAGGAATGATAGAAGGAGGGTGTCTGGACATAGAAGGGATGATATCCAAATCAGAAAATACACCTTTACAAGAACCATTTTGGTACAGACACATGGGTTAGAGTGGTTCTTAGGGAAGAAAAGCCTAATAAAATAATGGAAAAGATTTGAATATAGGAAAGATACATATCAGATCATGCAGAAGTGTGACATAAGATAAGTATGTAGGAACATAAATCAGTGATAGGTGTTGTAGGTGGGCTAGCTATAAATGGAAGGAGACAGAGGGTAAAGAAACACTGCAAGGACTAATTAAGGAGTCAATATAGGACAATATGAAATACAAGGGCAAACTGGAAGAGGAAAGGACTCAAGGTCATGGTCAGATGAAAACTGATGAGTGCAGATGTAAAAGGAAGGATGACTGAGAAGAAGGACAGGGAGCTAGTTGTGGTACAGCAGAAAGCTGGAAGAAAATAAATGAGTAGGAAAGTGGGAACAGACAGACATCTTAGTATGGAACTGGGGAATAATGTATTGGATATATACTGGAGAAGAAACAAAGAGACAAGCTAAATACAGAAGTGTTAAAGGATGAAATAAGAAAAGCCCTATAAAACATGGAGAGGAAAGCTAGAGGGCCTGATGAAGTCCCTCTAGCATTCTACAAACATGAATAGGAAGATATTTAGAATGTCTTGAAAATAAATACAAGGGAATACCAGAGAAATACAGGA
>NC_056735.1:499297769-499307769 GCF_019279795.1 Protopterus annectens | reverse complement strand
AATAATTATCCAAACCCTCTAGAGAGTTGTCATATTTCATGACAGACATACCGGGGGAGAATTCCAGGCCTTTTTCACATACAATCTAACCTACAACTCCAGTCCATTCATGAATTCAGGTCACTAGTGATGCAGATGGAAATGTTAACTCTATGCCAGTGGGTTGAAAGGTATTCCAGGTCTGCATATCAAAAGCAATAAACCAAATTATATGAATTCTTGTTCCTTAAAGGCAAAAAAGTAGTTTGCCTTACTTTTTTAGAAAAAGAGCAGAGTAACCCCTTTAAACTTTATAAGAGCAGAGTAACCCCTTTAAAATTTATCTCCATCATGTTCTAAAGGTGCTTTCCAAATACAATTTAAGCTTCTATCTTACATCTAGCCCCAAAGTGTGATCACCCAAAATAGTTCACACATTTGTTATATTTTTTAAAAGCATTTCATGCCAAGTATGCACCCATGTGCACACCCACACACACACACGCACACACACACACACACACACACACACACACACACACACACACACACACACACACACACACACACACACACACACACACACACACACACACACTTACTATATGTTGCTAAAACAAGACTTTGCTTTTGCAAGTTAGAAGAGCATATTGTGATGATGTAATTCCAATAAAAGTTACTTCCATCACAGCCTAGCACAGTTTCCTAATACTGTATCATCCTGTTTTTTCAGCATGAATTAAAATTCATCCAGTAAAAAACAAAATGTTTTGGTCTTGAAGTTACAATTGTACAGAAACGTTTAAACAATCGTTTTGAGCATTTTGCATTTCAGAACCAGTTCTGTCCAATGACAAGCGTACTCACAGTAAGAAGACTGAAGAAATTCCTTTGTTCTTAGCTTAGCCAAGTGAGGAACAAATTCAGAACATAAGCAATTATATTTATTATTTCAAATGATCTATTGGTATCCTTTATCTGGCAACAGAGTTTAAAGTATCTTTAGAACAACGGCTCCTCAAGGCAACAAAAAAAATTACTTAATAGTACCATTATACAAGGCAAAATTTGCTTGAATCTAAAAAAATGTCAAGAGAAAATACAAATATTGTTTCTTTCCCTCCATTGTTAACAGGTACTTCTCATTCACACCAGAAATGCATCCTGCTCTGTAAGCTGTTTTGTTTCCACTGTCAGTCAATGTCATCTCATGAGTAGAAAGATTATTGGAATACATGACACCCAATACATTACATCTACCAGTCACCCAGTCACCTAGTCACTCAGTTATTTCTACATTAGGAGTAAACTTCCAGAAAATTAAAAGCAACAGACTAAAATCAATCAGCTATCACTTGTTAAATTAATCTTCTGGAAAATCATCCTTTCCAAAGACAGCAAGAGTTTTTCTCAGCAAGACCACAGCACCGACCTACAATCAAAAATTATATCTGTTTTAATAGCATCACCACAGCATAGTAACAGCACAAATTAATAATTTTTGAATGCAGTTGTTTTGAAAAATAGACATCCTTTGAGGAAATTATATGTATTAATGGTTCTTTTTTCCCCTACCCTTCCATATGTCCCTGTGTCTTGCTGCATCTAGTAAATAATGCACAAAAAAGAACAGCTCACATAATACACTGATCTCTCTTTTTAATGCCAAGTGTCACATACCTTTTGCCCACATTTAACATTTCACAAATTGCTCTCCATAGACTCAGATTGCTTTATTCTCTGCTTTAATGACTGAAAAATAATAATTCATTATAGATACTACAGTGCAATGTTCTGTGAGTTCTTCACTCCTGAGGAGGCTTTCTTCAGATGACATGTTAAACTGAGGTTCTTTCTGTTTAAATTATTGGTAGTTTTGGACAATATTAAAATCCCGTGGCATGTATTGAAAAGAGTAACAGAATTTCCATGGTGTCTCATCTGTATAAATATCACTTTTGGTTTCTCCTGAAAAAAAAGATTACAAGCCTAATAGAACTAACTTGGTCAGCAGCTTTACTGGAAAGGCTCACACAGACTCTGCTACAGTTTGCTGTGAGGGAAAGGTTAGTTTGCTTTTTATTTGTTGCATTTTGTATTACATTATTGCCTTTTTCTATTTTGTATACTGTGATTTGTTTTCTTTACACTGCATTTTACTTGTATTCTTCTTTTAAATGCATATTAAAATTTGAAAAGAGACCACAGCTCTGTCTCTTGTGAGTCAGACAGAAATTTTTCACACCCTCCCAAGTGGTTAGTGTTGTGTTCTTACACACCAGTGTCTTTCTAGTTGCCTGCCCCTTATGTTAATTTGACCATATATCTCATTTCCTCTGTTTTTACTGGTTGTGTGAGTAAGCACAAAATTATCATTTTGTGAAATCACTCCCTTTCAACTATTTAAAATTTTTGGCCATCCTTCTGTATTCCATCGTAGTTTAGGATAAATATTTTTTTCATTTTACCTTTAAGCATCTATTGCAATACCACCAGTTATTGGAGAGCCCACATTATGCCTCTCAGTAGTCATCTTGGGATTAGTGCTTCTGTTTTCTCCTGGTGAATGCAGTTACATTATTTCCTGGAGACTGATGATTACCAGAAAGCTTCATAACTGCTTTATAGGTTACAGCTTCAAATCTGTGCTTATATTTTGATCCTGGTGAGAGTCGGCGCAGAGTGCATTGATTTATGACTCTTTCTGGTTGGAAAATGAGTGTCTGAGCTTAACGTACCTGATTGGTCTGGTTGCTATTCGAGGCATCTACCAGAAAAAGGCTACAAGGCTGCAGACTCTTGCATCATCTGGAACAAGACTGGGGATCAGCAAACAGGCTGTGGCCTGCTTTTCTTCTTGGGATTGGTGCTAACATTTTGCCTCTGGTGAGAGAAGAAGTAAAGGAGTATTGTATCCCAATAGAGTGAAGCCGTGCTGAGACCAGCATTAGTAGTAGCCAGGCAGTAGCCATTCATGCGACTCCCCTCTTTTCATCATTCTTGACAAGCAAATTCTTTATTTTTCAGTAAGTACTGCTTGATTTCTTTCTAACTTCAGAATATCTGCCTAAATACTTCATCCTTAAATTTTCAGGGTCTGTGTATTAGTTTCCCCTCAAGTGTTCGGCAGTGCTCTGTACAGACTCAGACATCTTGAGTGACATTTTTCCTGTAAAAGTGATATATAAGGAAACAGCTCCAGTACTTAGTAATAATGACCATCCCTCCTGGCATGTCTAAAGGTCAGTTCCCTGTGCTTTCTCCTATTAACCTGGTGAACTTTGGCATTCTGAGACAGTGTAACAACCAGAAAACCCTCTCCTCTTACCTCCCAACACTCAGACTTGTGAGAGATGCACTTATATATCCAAACTGGAAGCCATGCACTCTCAAGCCAAGACCGGAATAGCTGGTCAAGAGGAGAAGGTCAACACCTGTACCACACCACATGCATCACATAGCCCTCCAGAACACCCGGCATCACAGCTCTCATATAAAAACACAAACCACACACCCACCTTTGTGGAGGCTCGCAATAGAAATCTACCCAAACAACCGAGACCGCCAAGGCAGAAACACACTCGACCACCACAACACAGCACAAACCACAAGACACATAGCTCACCCACACAGTGTGCCCCTCAGGCTAAGCCCCTAAGGCAAAACAGCTTGCCCAATACACTAATCGTAAGTGACTCAATAGTGAGGCACACTGATGTCCCACTCACTAGGTTGAATAAGGAGAAGGTAACAGTCAACTGTCTATCAGGTGCCAGAATCAGACACATAACACACGCACTCAGTGCACTCCACAACAAGTACAAGTATGACTCTGTCACTGTCTATGTGTGTGTGAATGACCTGAGATGCACCTTCCTGCACTACATGAAAAGAGACATGGAGGAGCTCTTGGATTATTTGACCCAGGCAGGTATGACCCTAGCTCTGAACAGCATCCTACCATTGCCCAGAATGATACTGCAGTACAAGCAGAAAATGATTGACTTTAACAATTGGCTAAGTTTCTGGTATCATTCTAAGAGTCTCCAATATCTGTCTGCTTAGGATGACATGACTGACAGACCTTGATGCTTTGCCAGAGATGGCCTGCATCTGTCACCCCTGGGTTTCTGGATATGGCAAAGGCTCTTGCCACTACTATAGTGCCATTTTTAGGCGATGTTCCAAAGACCAAATTACCATTGTAACAGCTATAAATAAATGCAATCTAAGGGTCATGCTGTTCAATGCTAGAAGTCTAAATCTCAAGATGCACTTGCTTGAAGCACTCCTCAAAATGGAGAACATCGACATTTGTGCTGTAATGGAGACCTGGTTTAAAGCAGCAGAAAGCACCCCTGCACTACCAGGCTATAACTCATTCTACACCTTTCGACCCCAGAGCATGGACTCCATATTCATAAAGGATATGCACACCTCCAGACTAGTAGCCCAGCATAAGGCATCTGAAATTCTTCAGATACAACTAACATTGGGTAAGACGGCGAGTCATGTTGTAGCCTGCTATAGGTCCCCCAGCCATGTCCTAAGACTCTCACTCCACGTTCCTAAACACCCTGGAAACTATTAGGGTCCAACCCAACACTCTCATACTATGTGACTTCAACTACTCCGCCATCAACTGGGAAAACTACTCATGCACCAGTACAATGGCCCAACACTTCCTGGAATTCATCAGTTCCAATGGCCTGGACCAACTCATTCTTACCCCCACTAGAGGAAGCAACATCTTTGACCTGGTTATTACTAACATGGGCAACCGTTGCTCTACAGCAATAGTCAATTCCTCCCTGGTTAGATTTGACCACAAATTAATCACCATGGAAATCCACATCTCACCCATACCCCTCGCAAAGGTAACCACCATGAAAAACTTTGTCTCCTAAAAACAGAGGTAGCTAACTTCATGCCACCCATGTCAATGGGAAATAGATGCATGACTGCCAAATCACACACCTATGCACTGTACGAACACATACATATATGCATTGAACTAGCCATACCCAACAAAATCAAGATGCTCTCCTCCAAAAAAAGGAAGCCCATCTGGTGGTCCCCTACCATTAATAAACTCTACAACAGAAGGAAGAAACTGTTCCAGAAAAATGTGAAGTCCCAAGACTGGAAATACTCCCTTATTAGCCTTGACAAAAAGTTGAGATCCCTCATCAAAACCTCTAAAGTCAGCTATGAAGACAGAATTGCAGCAGATACTAAAAACAACCACAAAGCCTTCTATAGTTATATCAAGAATCTCCATGGCAATACCCAGGTTTGCTCTGAGTTACTGCACAATGGTACCTCCTATACTGAGCCAATAGATATTGCCAACATACTGGCCGACAGATTCAGTGCGAACTTTACCCCTCTCTCCCACCCTAAAGGACCAATCACAATACTGGAGGAATGCCAGGCACCCAACATTACTGCAGCAAAGGTTAAAGCTGCATTTCCCAAGGCCAAGAATACAGCTTCCATGGGACCCAACAATATTCCTGGATGTGTTCTACATGAGCTACAAATTGAACTGGCACCACGTCTGTGTGCCCTGTTCAATCACAGCCTCATCTCAGGCTATGTCCCTACCAAATGACGCACTGTTACAGTCACCCCCTCTCCATAAAGGGGGGGGGTGACCACAGACCCTAAGAATTATTGCCCCATTAGCCTGACAAGTCTGATATGTAAGGCTATGGAACACATCATCATGGACCTAATTAACAAGGAATAGGGAATCCCCAAACTCTAGATCCCATGCAATTTGGTTTTGTGAAAGGTAGATCATGCCTGCTCAAAGTGGTTGACTTCTTTGAGTCAGTCACCAGAGCTGTGGATGAGAGAAAGGCAGTTCATACAGCCTACCTCGATCTGGACAAGGCCTTTTCTACCATTTCTACCCACTCAGGAATTATTGATAAACTCACCAAACTAGGCGTCAACCACTATATCAATAGGTTGATTGCAAATTGGCTCACAGATAAAACCCACAGTGTAAAAGTAGCAGACTCCAAGTCAGATTGCTGACCAGTCACGAGTGGAGTCCCACAGGAATCGGTCCTGCATCCTCTCCTGTTTAACATCTACTCCTCAGAAGTCCAGACCAACACGTAGGCATTTTGGCTGACCAGGTTCATAGATGACTGCAAGTTGGGAGCCATTATTAACTCCCCAAGTGATGTAGACATCCTACAGAAAGGCATCACTGAGACCAATGACTGATGTCAAAACCATGGCCTTAAGCTTAATGCCAAAAAATGCATCATCATCACCTTTGGGAAAAACTCCGTTCCCACTAATTACCACACTGATGGGAGCCCACTGAACACTGAAGGCATTATAAGACATCTGGGGACACAGGTTAACAGCAACCTCTCTTCGACCACCACATTGCCACTGTGGTCAGAAAGTCCTTCTCTGTGCCAGATTTTATTATTTATTTATTTATTTATCATTTGTTGACCGGGAATGTCCGACTAGGTTCCACAGAGCCTGTTTTCAGCGGAGGCCCGGGGAGAAATACTCAGAGATGTGTCTTTGGAATGTGGGAGGAAACCGAGGGAGGAGGGAGGAAACCCAACACAACAGGAGAACATGCAAACTCCACACAAGGCACCCCAGCGAGAAAATCCGAACGAGAACCTTGCTTGTGGTGGGTGGCAATGTTAGCCACTGCCACACTACACCCATTACCAAGGGTTTTGCATCCAGGAAGAAAGAGGTCATCATCTCTCTCTACTCTTCCCTCATTAGACCAATCATTATATACCTCTCAACATGTTAATGCAAAAAATCTGGACAAAGCTTGACAAAATAGGGGTACAAATAGGGACATATTTCAGATATTGCTCTTATAAACTCAGAAAGTTGCTAGAGTAACAGAATTTGTTTTAATATACATTTTCTGAAGGATTTGAAGTCTGAAAGTCAAATGTATGTCATTATTTAGTGACTTCAATCCTGAGATCATCCCACTGATTTGACAGGAAAAAAGAGGGACAGGTCAAAATATGAGCCAAAACTCTGAACATTCTGCGAAAATCTGTACAGTTGAGAGGTAATAAATACCCCATTTGGCATGTACCTCACTAGACACGTGCAACAGCTGGAAAGGCCAGAAAAGTACCTCATAAAGAAGATCCTAGGCCTTAAACACATATTCTCCATGGACAGACTCAAAAAACTCCAGCTATTCTCTGTCTCATATCGTCTACTAAGAGGCAATCTCTGCTTGACTTACAAAGCCATGTCTGACCCAGCTCTGTTAGAAATGCTGCATCTAAAGAAATCTCAATCCCTCCACACCACTAATTAGCACAATCAACAGAACATGCTGGAGGGACAGGTTCATAACCCATAGAATGCCCATGCTCTGGAATAGACTTCCCATACATGTCAAGCAGAGTACCACACTGGCCCTCTTCAAGAGAAATCTTGATGAGCAGATGGTAAATAGAAAGTTCACCCCTGAGACCACTCTAGTGGCTTTACTTGATAGAGGCACTGGGAACTAACATTGGGTGGTGCCATGGCACTTCTATGGGCTAGGCTTGTGAAGGCTTCAGGGCCATTAGCCTAGTACATACCTATGAACCTATAAAAGTAGCTGATGTTATTATTATTAATAATAATAATAATAATAATAATAATAATAATAATAATAATGATAATAATAATACATATTTAAGCTGAACAGTAGACAGTTTGACAGCCTTAGGACTAACATACAGAAAATAACACAGACACAAGATTAAACTTTTTTTTCTTCTGAAAAAGTTTACATTTATGATTAGACCCATTTTTGTTATTCTATTTTAAAAGGCTGATGATCTGCATGTCTAAGACGATTGATAAAATTAACAGTTTCAGATTAGATTTAAAAAGATCTGGGGTATTACTGGGGAAGAGAGCCACCACCATGCAGTTTTAGTAAAAACATCATAGCAGGGAGCAAAGCAGATCTGCAGAACACCAGATACTACATGGGAATCAGTGCTTTACTTGTGAAATGCCATACCTGTGCCTAATGGGATTCAGGCACATTGTATGATAATGAATCCCATTAACTTATATATGGCATAACTGGAAGGTTGCTGACCCATAGCCCATGATGGTCCTAAAGATGGATAGTGCTGCAGCACTACCTTAATTTCATCCATATAACTGCAGGTACATTCAGGAAAACTAGGCCATGCGTGCAGTAGCATGAACAAGACTCAAAAGGTAGTATGCTGTAAATCTCCTTGGAAATAACATCTACTGATTACAAAAACAATCCACTTTTACAATCAGCCCATGTGCACAATGGAAATGATTGAGAAGCTACCTCCACTGCAGGTGTGCAGCCATCACTGAAGACAATCAAAACACTTCTGAGTAAATACTGAGTGCTGCCTGTGTCATCATCATCATCATCAGCCCCCTTTTTCCCATTTTTCTACATGGGGTCGGGGTATCATGTTAACTGTTGCTAACTCTCTCGATTAAGTGCCACATTCCTGACTTTTTCAACACGCATGCCTGACTGTCATCGATCTCTTTTCACACAATCCATCCACCTCTTTGCTAGATGTCCTCACTTCCTCTTTCCTTCTTCCTGTCTGTCCCAAATCTTCCTCACCAGATTATCTTCTGCTTTTCTGCACATGTCCAAACCACAGTAATCTGTTCTATTTGATCTTTCTGCAATTGGATTCTGATGCTATGTCCTCATTTCTTCATCTGTCCCACAGTGTGCATCCTACCACCCTTCTCAGGCACTTCATTTCCATCACCTTTAGCTTCTTCAATTGTGGAAACCATACAGTAAACTGGTTGCACCACTGTCTTGTACACCTTACTTTTCAGCTTCTTTGGCATTTTTCTGTCATAGACTACACTTCACACTCTATGCCAGTTGGTTGCAGCCCCTCTGAATCTAGCTTTGACTTCTTCATTCAGACTTTCTTTCTCCTCAACCACCCCTCCCAGATACTTGAAGCTATTTATCTGTTCCACTATCTTCCCTTCTATCTCAATTCTCAGCTTCTTCTGGTTTCCCCAATTTGCTGCCATTATCTGTTCTTAGTTTTATCCCATATGCCTTCAGTTTTGCACTCCATTCTTCTATCCTTTGTGTTCTGGCTCAAAGTCTGCCTGTAATTCTGCATTGTTGATCTGTCTCCTCTGGCCTGTTTGCTAATGTAGTCTATCATCAGTATGAACAACAGTTGGCTCAGAGCTGAACCCTGGTGTACACTCACTCACACTGGGAACTTATCTGTGAGGCCGAACACTGTTTGTTCTTGAGTCATTGGGTCCTTGTACATAGCCTGCACTAATTCTACCAATGTTTCTGGAACTTCAAGCCACTGCAGTAGTGCCCACATCAGCTTTCTTGGGACCTTGCCATATGCTTTCTCCAAGTCTAGGAATGTCCAGTTGGATTCTCTCCTCATCTCTAGCTTCTTCTCAAGTATCTGTCTCACTGCAAACATCAGGTCAGTGGTGCTACATCCTGATCTGAATCCGAACTGCTCATCTTCCATCTTATATTCTTCTACTCTATGTATCCATTTATCAATCACCCTCTACAGAACTGCAATGTAATAAAAGTTTGATGCCTCTGTACTGCCCACAGTTGTGGATGTCCCATTTGTTCTTGTACACTGGCATGAGTATGCTTATTCTGCAGCCTCCAGTCATCTGGAATACACCTTTCTCTCCACACTGCTATTATTACCTTAAGAGCCAGTTTTCCCCTATCTCACCCAGCATCTTTATCATATCTGCTGTGACCTGATCTGAGCCTGCTACTTTTCCTGACTTCATTTTCCTTAGTGCTGTTCTTACTTCTTCTAAAGTGAGCTCCTCTTCTTCTCTCATCGTAGGCTGTTTCAGGAGCAGTACAGCTTCTGCGGGTTTTTCTTCATTCAGAAGCTGCTGGAAATACTCTTTCCATCTGCCTTTGATGTACTGTGAACTAGTGAGGAGGTTGTTGCTGGCATCCCTTGTGAAGGGTGTC
>NC_056735.1:499260269-499292769 GCF_019279795.1 Protopterus annectens | reverse complement strand
CCAGCCATGCAATGGTACTTCAGCAGCCAGACTTTATTCTGTCAGTATATGCTTGATTTACTCCAGGCACACTGTTTGGGCTGTCCAGTCAGCATACTCATTTCTGAATACAAATGAGCCACCATTCTATAATAATAAATTTACAATGATTATTTACAGTTCTGTAGAAAGGGCGGCCACATTGGTGCAGTGGTTAGCATTGTTGCCTCACAGCAAGAGGCTCTCTGGTTCGATCCTTGGCTGGGGTGCCTTTTGTGCGGAGTCTGCATGTCCTCCCTGTGGTCACGTGGGTTTCCTCCAGGTGCTCCTCCCACATCCCAAAGACATGCTGCAGGTGGATTGGACACGCTAAATTAGCCCTAGGTGTGAGTGCGTGTGTGTGTGTGCCTTCTGTGGAAGTTTGGGCGCCGGGCTGGCAACTCGACACTGTAAAACTCCAGTGCCGATCATGAGCGGACAGGTGATCCACTGTGGCGACCCCTAACCGGGAAAAAGCCAAAAGAAGAAGAAGATTTACAGTTCTGTACAACAGGTTAGCAGAAGGATGAGACAGTGAGCCAGTGTCTTCTGATATAAACAGCAATATTATATAAGAAGGCAATACACCCATCTCAAAATGCTAGTTGCAGTAATACAGAGAGTACATGTTAAATTAATAAGTAATAAAAGCATTGACTCTGTAAACGAGTCTAGGGTGAATTAAAGGTGTAAAATAATAACCTTGCCAAGAGAAAAAAATGCCTTTTTTTATCAGAGTTATCCTTTAAGCCTAGGGCCATGACCAAAACAATCCATAATGAATCACTGCACTTAGAAAAAAAAAATAAAACAAAGCAAAACAGAACTTTTAATATAAAAGCCAGTTCATGAAAATTAAAATATCTGGATATGCTTATCTTCATCCCTAACACCACAGTTCATGAGTATATCTTGTGTAAAAATTGCTAAGGTAAAACATATGAAAAAACAAATGATATAATTTGCATCAATTTAGTTTATAGACTTGAGTCACCTGAAAAACAGTTACTTTTTCTCTCTGCTGTATATTGAAAAAATATTTCCATACTTATTCTGTGGTTTATGGAAAGTGCATGTATGATAAGAACTACAACAAGCAAGATTATAAATATTATGTTTAATTAAAATATTAGAAATATGCATGTGTGTGAATGTATGTGTATGTGCACCCGCGCGCGCACACACATACACACACACACACACACACACACACACACACACAAATGGAAATTATCTGAGGTAATTATATTCAGTATATTGAGAAGGTATGTACAGCTTTCAACAAACTTCTTGAAATGAATGCAAAAGTGAATAGCACAGTTTGTAGTGGGTTAATGCTTTAGAAACATACACAAAGTATCACTATTTTATGAACCTACTACTTAGAAATTGGCTATTGCTCCTATATGAGTGAAAGTGTGTGTTCTAGCTATGTGATTATATGTATGACCTATATCCATTATCTCTGACTTTCTATTTCAAGTCCCATAAATTGCAGGCTTTTATGTTGGAAGGATATATTATAAAGAGGAGCTCAGTGAACCTCTCACTAAGGCTGATTTCCTTTGGAAGCTTTATATACCTTGTAGCTATTTTGAGGGATAACTTAACGCTTTGTCATTTAAAAACAATCATGAGTTAGAATCTTTTGAAATGCTAGTTGCCTGACAGCTGTCTCCTTAAAGAGATACACACTAAGAACAGAATGACATTAGACTGCACTTACGAATAACAATGTTTTATATACAATCTGGGTACAATTTATAGCAGTGGAGCATACACAAAACAATACCTATCTCTCCATCTATATATGTCTGTGTATTATATCTGTCATATATGAGAGAGGTGTGTGTGTGTGTGTGTGTGTGTGTGTGTGTGTGTTCATATACAGATTACTAAATAAAATTTGTTTGTAATGAGTCATCAATAATTCATGCCAAGTGTCCCTTTTAAGAGGTTATCTATTTGTACAGAATTATTTACCTTATCCGTATAGTCTCTAAATATGGATCCCCCAATCTGGAAGTCAGATATACTGTTAAATAATGTGTAATTAAAAAAATAACATTTTTTTACGTTTTACTACAATGAAAGGAAGCAGACCCAAAACTAAGAGAAAAGCTCATTCAGTGCAACTTGGAACTTAACATGAAGGAAAACATTTTTATTTATAATTACTTTCATAAGATTATTTGGAAAAATAAATGAAGTCAGAGCAAGTAGCTTTTCTAAGTGGCTGCGAGTCAATATGCATAATTAGATGAAATAATACAGGATAAGGGAGGGTCACAGCAGTGACCTGAGAGCTAGTAAAATTATGCAAATTATGCAGGAAAGCTGTCCCTTGGAAGTACAAAAAAGACTTTCATTAAATCAATGATGGTCTTGAACAGCTACATTAAGATTTTTTTTGTTTGCTGCATGACCTGAAGGTTACAGAACATAAGCAGCTAACTGTTCATCAGTAAAGATGGAATTAGGTAATGGAGTTCAGAAAAAACAAGGGCCACAGGCACATTCTTGTGATAGAAAAATGTCTATGAAAATATTACACTGCTACACTGGAAAGCAGTTCAGATATTCATCGCCAAGCAAACTGTTGGAATAAAAAGTGGTATTATAAACAGCTTCATATGACAACTAATTTTCTGAAGGATATGTATCACTTACACACGTATAAATATACAGCAATAAATACAATTTTAGGAAAAGTAAAGGTGAGAACATGTATTGAATGTACCCCATGGCCAAAATTAAATGTTGCCCTTATTTTCTTAAATGTCAGACAACACAGAACAGCTGAACAGCTAAGTTTAGGTTATCCTAAAATAATGCAAAGCACATTCATACTAAGCAAGATAACTGATTCATTGCAATTAAAATATTAAAAGTTCAATTTCCATGTTCAGGATTCCAGGAATTTATATCTGAATGATTAAGTCTAATTTCATGACATTATGGCAGTGCTGGTATCTCTCTTTAGTACATCGGTATGCAAAAATGATAAACATCATTTCCAACTGCAGATGAATAAACTAGAGCAAATCAGTGTAAAAGAAACTGTAAATAGAAATACAAGCTCTGGTGAGCTACTGCTATGGCCTAAAATGCTAAATTTAAATTCCTTACTTCAGCTGTAAAATTACTCTGTGGTTCATTTTGATGCTTGTTTGAAGTAGAGTCTGCTTCCAAGATTATCACTGATACTGTCCTAAATGAAGACATATTATTTCACTTACCATGATGAGGTACAGTCTCCACTGAGCTTTGCTGAGTCACTACAGGTGGGCAGAGGAATCACATGTAATATCCAGAGCAGATTGCATCCTCACTTTCTACAAGAACAAGCCAAAATTATGACTGGCAAAGATTAGTGGAACCAGTTAGTTGCCAAACAACTATTTTACTAGTTGTGAAGCTGTGACTCCCATGCACTGACCCAGTAATCAAGGAGCCTCAATCCTCACCACTAACAACAGTGAGGGGCGTAGTACTCAGAAGCCCCACAATATCCATAGCCACCCTCTGAAATGGCTCCTCAGTCACAGGGAAAGGCATCAAAGAAGCTTTCACCTTGTCTCATGCCTTGGCTATCTTTTGGCACTGCTCACACGTCCTGCAGTACCCTGTTACATCTCCGGAAATCCCAGACCAATAAAAGTTTTGTATAATGCATATCTTTGTACATTTTATGCCCATATGACCTACAAAGGGAATATCCTGGGCTATGGCTAAAAGCACCAGATGGTAGGCTCTAGGCACTACCAACTGCTATATTCTCTCACATTCTAGCCCTCCCTCAGGGGTCCACTCTCTATACAGTAAGCCTTTGTCCCAGTATACAGATTCCCCTTTCCCTTGAGAATCAGGTGCCTCATTAGCTACCAATGTAGGGTTGGAGGGCTGAGCTTGTCTCAGCTCTCTATTTGTAAATCTTCCCAGCTCCCCTTCACAAGTAAGTCTGGTATCCTCTGACAGTGGTGCCTCACTGTCATCCTGGGTGGTACTACTCACCTCTGCCCTTGCAGTCACTCTGTTCAAGGGGCCATCAGTACCAACAAGCAGCTGTGGCTCACCTTCAGTCTCACTGCTACAGAGTAGTAACCACCTCACCCGTCCTGGCTGCAAGTGTGCGGTCTGACTGGGTGTCCACTAGTCTACCAGACCCACATTGCTGCTTCTAAACCTGACTGAGTGTAACTGCATGAGCACATGGTACTGCATTAACAAAATCATTCCCTATCAGGACATCTGCAGGGATATCCTCAAACACACCTACTTGCTGGCTTCCTTTTCCACCCTCCGAGTCAAGGTGAACCCTAGCCAAAGGTATTTCAAATGGGGTCCCTCCAAAAGCTCTGCTGCAATAGACTGCCCAGGCAAATAGTGCTCCTCTGTAACCATTGCAGGCTTCACAATAGTTATGTCAGAGGCTGTGTCTCTCTTAGCAATGGTCTCTTTGCCATTCAGTACGATAGGATATAACCTCTGGTGGTAGTTTGGTACCTTGTTATCTCAAGACAACCTACTGTTGGCATGTTGTTTTTCCCACTTACTGGCTCCCTCACGTTTTATTATTCCCCACCTTGCCACTGTGGACATCTATATGCCACATGGCACCACTGATTGCATTCAAAATATTTAACCCTAGGTCCTGGACATGTACGTAGACTAGTGGCTTCCCCTGCTACTGGCAGATTCTGTTGGTCAGTCTGGGCTGCCCACCATAGGTTCCTTTATATCCATAAGCAGCACTGGGTATCTCTTTCCTGTGCCATGATGCCCTGCTTGCTAGGTATAGGTCTCCATTTTTACCACTAGGATATACTTTTTCCCTGTGGAACTTATCATAGTAACAAAAAGAACTCAGACCAAAATATTAGATTTACTGCTAGTTATGGTAGGAATACTCAGTATTTCATAGATTTGATGCAACAACACTGGGATATTTTATTAGCCGATGAATGATTAAGTGCCCTTTTGAGCACTAGATGTCAATTTTCCTTTAGAAGGGGCAAAACTGCAGGTGGTTATTTCAGTTATTATAAACATAATGCACCTTGCTCCAGTATGATTCAGGGTACATTGGATGGCACCAAATTGGTTGGTTGCTTTCCCTGTAGTCATTGCTCATTTTGAAAACACATTTGTCAGACAAAGGAATTTACCAGTAAAAATGCACCCCAGATTTTTAACATCAACAACTGCAAAACTGCTTGGGTGGTCTATCTTGCTGTTTGTACATGCTCAGCATTTTATATAGGTCAAACTTCCAGACCTATGAGACTGCGCATATCAGACCACCTGAGCAATATCAGAAATAAACATTCTACAGATGCTTTATACAGGCATACTAATAAACATGCCACTGGTAAATTTCATTTTATAATTATTGATAAAATACAGGGTAATTGAAATGGTAAAGCTGGATGACATAATATTTTAAATAAAAAAGAGAAAGCTTGGATTGTAAGACTGGGTGGATTATTTCCACCTTGCTTAAATAATCACTTGTGAATTCAATGTTGATTGGTTGTTTTTTGATGGCTGTTTGAATTTTACTCATATATATGAGACTTTTAACTACAGTTGTTGTTATACATTGATAAAGGCTTTTGGGCTGAAACCAGTCTGTGGACTGTGGTTTGACTTTAATAAATAAAGTATTTTTCCTCTCATACCAGTGCTGGCTGTTTTTTTTGGAGGTTTGCCATTCTAGATGATGTGTGGGTCACCATATATAATCAGCATATTATTATTATTATTATTATTATTATTATTATTATTATTATTATTATTGTTATAATAGAGTATGATAGTATTGTTTTTGTGTGTGTTCTGAATGAGTTTTGGAGATGAGGGAAGAGGAATATATATATATTTGCAAGAAATATTTTCTGGATGAGTTTTGAGACAAGGTAAGAGGAATATATTTATTTGCAAGAAATATTTTGGTATGTCCACTACAAAAAAAATTGTTAAGTATTTAGTTAGGATGTTCATCTTTTTGGCTGTTCCTTTTAGCTATGACAATTATATTAAGGTTAGCATTTTTATGAAGTAGTGTTAAAATACCCCCTTTTACCCCAGAACAATGTATGTTATCTATGTATTGTGGAATTGTTGCTCTTTGAAGCATGGTATCCAACTGTCCTCTTTTACCCAAGATTCAGTCATTTCTACTTTAGCGTTGCTGTTTTTATCCAAGACTCAAGAACTAGAAAACGTAGAAAGTGGAAACACCTTAGGCACCTTGCAGACAAGCTAGCTTCAACCTCAAACGAAGTGGGCCATGGACCCACTTGTGCCATCAGAACAAACTGCTAAAAAGGGAAAAGAGCTAAGCTTGCTTTTGGATCTAACCCAGTCCCCCTAAAAATAAAACAGGAGCTTCTTGTGACTTCTTCTAATCCATATGGCTTTATTGAACTAGTCAAGGCAGATGAGCACGTTCAATCAAGTCTTAACAATAGCTTTTAAAAATCATGTATTTATACTATTTTTTTCCATGCACTTTTTTCAAAAGTCAAGTTAATTTCGCCAATTAAGGTATTGACAAAACCGTGGGAAAATCAAAGAATTTTGCCACTGGTTGAATTTCAAAATAGATGTTTGTTAATCGTAGTGTAAGACACCAGTGTGATATGTTAATATGGTTATTAGATGTGGGAGAACTTTTTATATTGAGTTTATATATCTATCTATAAATATATATATATATATATATATATATATATATATATATATATATATATATGTGTGTGTGTGTGTGTGTGTGTGTGAGTGTGTGCAATCCAGCAACATGTTGTACGAAAACAATAAAGCCTCTTTATACTCTAAATATAGGCAAAATTGAACCACTGATTGGGAATTGATTTCAAAGGCTTGTGCGAGCAGTGCTTTTGCCAAAGCTTCTTCAGATCTGCCTAGAAGCTTGAAATGAATAGAATGGAGGGAGGTCTTTGTTAAAATCCACTGAAATAACCCAAAAAAACAAAAAAGTGGCGCACAAAGAGATGGAAATGGAATTGATGTTTAAATTTTAAAGGGGTGTATAATATATAACGCCAGCATTTTATATACAAAATTGAACCACTGATTGGTAATTGATTGCAAAGGCTCTTGCAAGCAGCACTTTCACTGAAACTTCTTTAGATCTGCATAGGAGCTTGAAATGAATGGAATAGAAGGGTGACCTTGGTAAAAAACACCAAAATGACCAAAAAAATGCACAAAAATTGCCATAGAAAGAGATGGATTTGGAATTCACATTTTAAGTTTTAAAGGAGTGTGTAATATATAACTCCAGCATTATTAATAACACTCAGTGGGGGACCATGTGTGGGAACTAGATTAAGCTATGGTGAATTTAGCAGGGGAAAATAGAAAAAGTATGAAAAATCCATTGAACAGGAGAACTGGTAAAATCAAAAAAACTAGGTTGGATTTGAGAGTCAGTTCCATATGCCAGACTGCTTAGAAAAAACGGTTTGTCACGTATATAGGGGAAGATAAGGTGAAATGAAGAAAGTAGCTGGAATCATGTTTTGGTACTATGGATTACTTTAATATATATATATATATATATATATCTATATATATATATATATATATATATATATCTATATAAAACCGCTACATAAAAAGTTCCTCCACAGCTAATAACCATATTAACCAATCATATTGGTGCCTTACACTATGATTAACAAACAATGACAAACATCTATTTGGAAATTTAACCAATAGCAGCTTTCTTCGCTTTTCCCGCAGTTTCATCAGTATTTTAATTGGTGAAATTAAAAAAAGAGTATAAATACATGATTTTTAAAAGCTATTGGAACACTTGATTGAAAGTGCTCATCTGCCTTCATTTGTTCAATAAAGCCATATGGATTAGAAGAAGTCATGAGAAGCTCCTGCTTTATTTTTAGGGGGACTGGGTTAGATTCAAAAGCAAGCTTAGCTCTTTTCACTTTTTAGCAAGACTCAGGAACTAGTCATTTATTTTTAATACTGCCAATGTTCATATAGGTTAATGGATTTTTTTTGGCCTGGATTGATCATTTGGATTGTTACTATACCCATCACAATCACTGTAATTACCAGTAGGGAAAAACAAAAACAGCTGTTGTCATTCACAGGCACACGCAAACACACACACACACACACACACACACACACACACACACACACACACACACACACACACACACACACACACACACACACACTTACCATTAAAGCCATTGCAATTACCAGTGAGGTTATAAAAAAATAATGAATAGCTCATTGCATACTTTCTCAGACCATTAAAGATCATAGCACTATACTTTGTAAAAATCATAGCAGAGGGTCCAAAGGTGGATAATTTTCTTATTTTTCTTCATTGAAGGCTTTCATGTAGTAGACTCCATACTGTCAGTGATAATTACTCTTTGTATATGCTTCTTTATGTTATTTACTAACATGCGTAACGTCAAATAGGTATAGTTTCACAATAAACATTAGTATATCTAAACAGAATAAGGCTGAATCTGAGGGCCAAAATCATAACATTTTTAATGATAAAGAAGTTTGCTCTGGGCGATCACCACTGTGACTGGAAAGAAATTACATGAAATAATGCTCATAGAATTGCATTTTGTCATTCACATATATTAATCCCAACCTGATCACTGGTAGGAAAAAAGAAAAATAAAGAAAAATAATGAAAAAAAAATTACCTCTGTGGGCAGTAAATGCTGTAGTCACTGACCAGACACCTGAATTTAGAAATCATATATGTGATTCCAAAAAAAAAAGTAAAAACAAGAAAAAAATCACAAATCAACTATGTCGTTCCTTCAAACCAGCACTTTATTACACACAGAGTAAGTACACGATTAGATGCATTTGAAATGATGCAATACATGTTTTATTTTCCTTTACTATTTTATGAGCTGAGTTTTATTTGGTAGTCAGAGAATAAATAAGTCTGCATGTCAATAATCAAAAGCACTCACTCATCCTGTAACACAGTGTTGGATTTAGGATTTTTTCTTGTTTTTATTTTGTTGCCTTTAAAGTCTGGGCTGGGTGTTCATCCATTCTGTTTTTATTCTAAAGAAAGTGCAAGAATTAATGTCCATTGTAATGTATTTTTACTGTCATTCATGATCATACCCTACCTCAATCACTGTAGTTACATCTAGGATAGTAATGAAGAAAAATAATAAATACATTTTTGTCGGGGGGCAGTGTGCATTGTTATAACTGCCCACAAATATTAACACCTCGAATTATGCAGGCGTCAATACGCTTTCATGTTTTTGGCCTCAAAAATGTTCTTTAACTTATAGACAAAGCTGATTTATATACAAGTGTATACAGTAAAATATGAAAACATGCAATTTAAAGTTACTTAAAGAAGAGATTTCTAAGTTTTAGTTACAAGCAGAAATATGTCCTTGACTATAAGAATAAAGTCATATCTCCCTGAATACTTGTCAAGTACAGGTGTAAGAAGAGAACTATATTTATGAAGAATGACTGGATGGAAATTTAGTGAGTAGTAGGAAAGTGTTAATAGTGATAAAAAGTGTTATGGCATGATGGTTTAATGATAGTAAGATATAGTATTGTTCTTCAGAGTAGGGAAGACGTGTAAACTTGAAATAGTAACCAGATCAGGAGGAATTTGAACACTTATTACACTTTCTGACATTTAGATTGCAAGCTCCCTATGTAAAGATGAGATCTCAATGAAAGTTTTCAAGTTACTGGGTCAAATGCAGATACTGGATTTGTTATCAGTATTGCATCAGATATTGATGGGATATATCAGCCTAATACGTTCACTATTAGTGTCTCAGAACTCATACAGAGAGACACAGCTATGTGGATTAGAGGGATGAATTCCTTAGTGTGACTTAGATGGCCTAAGTTAATGCAGTGGCTCAAGTGCTGGAAGGACAGATGTCAAGAGGGTGTGAGTAAGGGGCTGATGCTGGCTCACCCATATGATACCGAAGGAAGTAATGTGACTGACCCAAAGAGGATGATTGAGAAACATCTTGTAGCAACTACTTGGTTGATGCAACTTTTTCTACAGGTAAACCGGAAGGGTGCATGCTGAGATACACAATAAGCCTCCTAGGCAGAGGTTTAAATCATTATCAATAGTCGCGTTGGGCAGAGAACTAGCTGAGGAAAGCAGAACCCTCACATTAATGAAGATATGCCCTTTCCCAACTCTCACCTCCAATGGAAATGAATGGGCCACAGGGTTCTTCCATTGTCCATGAAATGAATGGGTCAGCTGCTGCCTGTGGGGAGCAGTTGGGTTGATAGGAGGTTGGTGAGGTAATCTGGATGACTGCACAGGGGTAAAAAGAAAATGATAATGAAAAAAGCAGGTAAGAGGGATATTAGCAAACTATGGCATCTTCTCTGTACTGAACTGATTGGGCAAATTGTGTTGTTCATGGAGAGAAAGTGGTGCTATCATAATTCAGAACATTTACTGTAATTTAGGGAGTGGAAAATTATATAAAGCAGTGGGTAAATTAAGTAAATATTTTGACTAAGGCAGTCTTACAAAGTTAAACTTTTGCAGACATGGATGTCTCAAAGACTTTTAACTCCATAAAGGAATATTTTGGGTATGTATGGCTCTTCAAGATGGCTATCACTTATTTGCATAGTTATTATAGAACCAGCATAATGAAGTAATCAACAATGGGTGTTTAGGCAAAGATTTCAGGGCAAGCATGGTTTTGTGATTGGGTGCTCACTTATCATGTTGTAGGGACTTTATTTTTTACCAGTACTCAGTCAGTGTGTGATCACCACACACGCTCTTATTTATAGCCATTATAGAATGTTTTAATGAATTCAATAGAATATTACTGGCAAAAAGAAAAATATATACATATTCTATATAAAGGAATCCAAAGGCTGAATTCTTATTTTATTAACTGGGTTCAAGCCCATATTTATTGGACTCCAAGAAACACTAACTGGTTAAATGATTCAAATAGATACTGAAGGAATCCAACCCAGGACTGCAAAATGAAGCTCATTAGCAGTTCATAGCCTTGATCCTCTATATTATACTGTGAGATCTGCTGAAGCAGGTACTGGGAATGACATGCACTGTGCTCAGCTCCATATTAAAGCCAGGGAAATGCATGTGTATACATGGGGGATAGCAGCAAAGGTGATTTAGATGCATGTGTATACATGGGGGATAGCAGCAAAGGTGATTTAGATGCATGTGTATACATGGGGGATAGCAAAGGTGATTTAGATGCATGTGTATACATGGGGGATAGCAGCAAAGGTGATTTAGATGCATGTGTATACATGGGGGATAGCAGCAAAGGTGATTTAGATGCATGTGTATACATGGGGGATAGCAGCAAAGGTGATTTAGATGCATGTGTATACATGGGGGATAGCAGCAAAGGTGATTTAGATGCATGTGTATACATGGGGGATAACAGCAAAGGTGATTTAGATGCATGTGTATACATGGGGAATAGCAGCAAAGGTGATTTAGATGCATGTGTATACATGGGGGATAGCAGCAAAGGTGATTTAGATGCATGTGTATACATGGGGGATAGCAGCAAAGGTGATTTAGATGCATGTGTATACATGGGGGATAGCAGCAAAGGTGATTTAGATGCATGTGTATACATGGGGGATAGCAGCAAAGGTGATTTAGATGCATGTGTATACATGGGGGATAGCAGCAAAGGTGATTTAGATGCATGTGTATACATGGGGATAGCAGCAAAGGTGATTTAGATGCATGTGTATACATTGGGGATAGCAGCAAAGGTGATTTAGATGCATGTGTATACATGGGGGATAGCAGCAAAGGTGATTTAGATGCATGTGTATACATGGGGGACAGCAGCAAAGGTGATTTAGGGTTTACCATTTTCCTCTAGAGAAGTAAAAGTTTGGGTGCCAGTTTTGGAATAGATTATGACACTGAATTTACCAGGTGGGTTAAACTGAATTTGGCATGAGAAATAGTGTAGAAACAGAACAGTATTACACTGTGTAAGAGAGGAAGACTTTCGGTTGGATTCCAAAATGGTTTATGACTGGAACAAGGTTCTGCCCCAAAGCTGTAGCTGTTTTCATGACTTGTTGTAAAAAAGTTGTAAAAGAATTGCTTAAGCCGATGTATGGACAAAATGTAGGTGTACTGTATCAGTCTGGTGACTTCTCATGATTCTGTAAATCTTTTATTTATTTATTTATTATTTATTTATTGACATTTGTTAACCGGGTTTGTCCAGCTGGGCCAGAGACCCATTTTCAGTGGACACCCGAGGAGAAAAGATCCAAGTTAAAGACAGTATACTAAACATAAGAGTTCAATATTCCACTCCATAAAAATTCAGTTTACGATACATACATTTGCAGTTTACCATACAATTACATAGAAATTCACAGTGATTAGATAAAAAAAATGAATAAGGTAAATCAGGTCAGTAGATGTATACACAATAGTAGTAAGACCCCCCCCCCTTTTTATTTTTTGTGGTATCAGTAATAGTTTTGAAGTGGTAGAGTACTGTGTATATTAAGAAGTACTATTTTAGGAACAGTACAAATTGTGAGGTGTGAGATGAGAATGCATGTATAAGGTGGAAGGGTATCAGGAGGTAGATTAAGATGCTATGGCAATATGAGGGAAAAAGTTGTAGAAGATTAGGATAAAGGATAGTTTTGGAGTTAGGTAGGCTCATGACAAGTATATGTTTTGGTGTTAAGTAAGTGAAGTCTGAGTTCTTTCTTAAAGTGTATAGGGTGTGTAATGGAGCGTATGTGTGATGGAAGTTTAATCCAAGCTTGGGATAAGTGGATTTATACAGTAGTTTATGGATAGTTTTCTTTGGTTGGTAGATGTCTAGGAGTTGCTGGTTAGAGGTGCGGAGTGTGCGAGTGGGAGTATAGGTAGATACTAAGGAGGAGAGAGCAGGGTAGGAGGATGGTTTGTATAGTATGGAGTGAGTAATTTGAAATTGAGTTAAAAGGAGTTGTTGTGAAAATTCATGCTATTGTAGAGAGATGAGTGCGAGGCAATGGTGTGAGTTATAAGGGGAGTTTGTGACAACTCTTGCTATTTTGTGGTAAGTTTGTTGGAGTTTGGCTAGGGTAGTGGACTGAATGCTAGTTAGGATTAGGGTGGCATAGAGAAGGGAGGGGAGAAGAAGAGCCTGTGCATGGAAGAGTCTAGCATTAGAGGTCAAGTATTTATGGTTTTGATAGAGCATACCCAATTTTTGGTGATTTTGTTTATACTTTGAAGGATATGCAGGTTAAATTTAAGGTTGTCATCAATGATGGCACCTAGAAGCTTTGTGTGGGAGTCGGGCTGTATGGTGGTGTTACTGGAGGATGTGATGAGAAAGGTAGACTTAAGGTGAGAGACAGAATGAGGGAAGAATAGCAGGAGTTTGTTTTTTTGGGGGTTCAGGATGAGTAAATTATCAGACAGACACATTTCAATGGATAGAAAAGTGTCCCGGGTAAGAGTGTGCAGGTCAGAGATATTACTGGAAGTGCAGATAAGAGTAGAGTCATCAGCGTATTGAATTAGAGCAGATTGTTTGAAGGAAGTATGAAGTTCATTAGTAAAGATGTTGAACAGGAGGGGACCCAAGATGGAACCTTGGGGTACCCAGATTGTCACAGGGAGGTAGGATAAGCAGGAGGAGAGCCATCAAACAGATTTTAGCCAGTGAAGTCCCACATAAGGGAATTAATGTGAACTTTAATGTTTTGAGAAAACTTAATGCTTTCCTATTTACATGTACTGAATTCCCTTTGTAACTTTATTTACAAAAATATTGGAAATGTTTGCCCTACTTTATAATCTTTACTGTTATCTTCTAATTCTTACTGTTTTACTGCCATACTCCTAAGTTCTGGTTAAAATATGCCCATTTTGGTGAGTCCACTACATCAATAAACATCAAATAAATAAATATAATTTAAAAAAATGGCTGTGCACTGCATATATAGCTACATTTTAACAAAAAAATAGTTTATTATTCATGACAGTTCCTGATCTGCAGACAGATATTTTAATAGTTATTACCATTTGGTGTATGTATTGTATCAATAAAGTACCTTGTTGGGCATTTTCAGCAGCTTGTGCTAGACCAGTGTTCTGATCAGGATATTATCAATGGGCACTGACTGGACAAAGTATTGCGTATGTACAGCATAAGGGTGCCACATATGAATCTATGCATTCAGTGGGAAATATTTATCATATCAGAGGCAAAGGCTTGCCTATTGCTGGCATATTTACAATTCAGACATTCCAAAGAAATATGAGTGACTCAGTAGGAGGTGTCCCAAACCTGCTACATCTATGTCATGAGGCTGGGAAATGCATTAAAGGTTCTATGTAGATCACTGGGTCGTCACGGGACAGTTTATGAGGTGAGGTCTCTTAACAGTGGATAGGAGGCAGAGTAAAGGGATGGGGCTATTAGTCTATCTGTACAGGACATGTTGTTTACACCTTGTATTTTTTTTTTTTTTTTTTTTTTGTGAGGGGCCTGTGAGTTCACTGCAGCTGTTGTAAGTGTCTAGTCGAGTACATACCATACTAAATGTCCCATTGTACTTGATTATTGGTCTAATGTGGGCTGAGTGCAGTGGGACTATCACAACACCATTCCCTGCTCTGTGATGAATACTTGTGCCCTACTACATAGGTTTGTCACAAAGGAAATCAATAAGATTCACTGAATAGTTGAGTGTCATATCTGTAAACATGTATCTACGTAAAACTAAATTACATAAATAGGAACTCTGAGATGACTTTAGCATGCTTTTTTGCTTTTTCAGAGATGGTAGTTAGCAACATACTGGCTAATATCACCTGTACGACAGTCTTAATTGAATGAAGATGATTACATAATAAAGCACATGAACTTTTCCAGCAGTGTGACTGACTGCGCGCTTAGTTTACTGCAGTCCTTATTCAAGTGCCCGAACACACCCAGGCGTGCTCTGTAATATAACTCAAGGAAAAAGTCGCAGATGGAAACTGTGCATGTAGTCCTGCACATCATAAGTAAGAAAGCACTGTGGCCTACCGGTCTGGGGTGTAGAAAGCCTATCTAGAAATAGCAAATGGACAAACAACAAAATGTCATCCAGGAACCATAGGAAGAAGAACAGCGGCGTGGAATATAAGCAGTCATGGTATACCCATGTGCAAGTGAAAAAAGAATGAATGATGCAAATGCATGCCCTATCACATGCCACAGATACTGCAAGTATACAGAGAAACATTATGACCTCAGTGGTACTGTTGCCCTAGGATACATTGATATGTTCATGTCCAGGTAACCTGTGTCATCAGACGATACTTCTGCTTATAAACATAATGCTTTCCTGCAGTAGGCATGGAGGTCATCATCTGCACAGGTTTCAGGTTGTATCAGAAGATGTAATGCTCAGTTACTTCATGCAATGTAGATGTTCATCCAAACACTAAATGTGACACCATGTGCAACAACAGCCTATCCTGAATCCTGAACACCTACAAAGAGAGCAGCTGTCCGTACACCTGTAGCAAGATTAGAAATACATGTTAATGCACTGTTATGTTTCATTGACCAGGAGCTTTAATTTAAAGCTTTATTTCATTATCCAGAAAATTTGATGCATTATCTTGCTTCATAGACCATAAGTATATGGT
Source organism: Protopterus annectens (assembly GCF_019279795.1). NCBI lineage: Eukaryota > Metazoa > Chordata > Ceratodontiformes > Protopteridae > Protopterus > Protopterus annectens. The sequence continues at coordinate 499,277,030 of NC_056735.1, read as the reverse complement.
TATGCTTTATGGAAAATTATTTTATTCATATACAGATTGCTATTCCCCTTTTACTGTCTTTTCACAACTTTTTAAAGAGTGCCCTAGTATAATATCCTCTCTTCAAAAATATGGACACTAAAACATGCACAAACATATTCCCATCCACTTTATCACCCACAGACACATATTAACAAATAGTTCACTGTTCATAAAAAAGAAAAAAAAAATCCACACTTCTGTCTTGTTTGACAATCTGTGCAACAGGCATTCCTTGACAACATTTCAGAAACCATGTATTGTATGCTATTATTTGTTAGCCAGTGACACATAACAATCCATTGTTTTGCATTACCTTTTCTGTAGATGTATGACACAAGTCACCTGCAATACATCTTTTGAACAAGAAAGAAATGTTTTATATGCATAATAAGAATATCAAAGAGGCTTTTGCGTGTTGCTTATTAAAAAATTGTTGCAATGGTTGTTTATTGCCCACAGCATTCATGCAAAGTCTGAAACAATCGCTGCAGGATGCCAAAAATGACATGAGCTGCCTTCACGTATTTTCCTTATTTTTTATGTGTAAATGTGTAACTGCATGTGTTTTATGTGTGTGTGTGTGTGTGTGTGTGTGTGTGTGTGTGTGTGTGTGTGTGTGTGTGTGTGTGTGTGTGTGTGTGTGTGTGTGTGTGTGTCTGTGTTTGTTGGTCTGAGACAATGAACAAGTTTCACTAGGAGAATAGCTATAGCAGCCCATTAAGCAAATTAATAAAAGGTTTGCACTATTTACCAAATAATAAATACATTACCAAAGTGCTGATTCAAGACTATTCATACATATGTGCATGGCACTCAATCATTAATGAGGAAGAAGCATTCCCCAGGATTCAGTGAACATATCACTGCCAGAGCTATGTGGCAAACATAACATCATCCAATAGTGTGATAACAATATACAGCTTTTCAGAGACACAATAAAGCTGTATTTAGCAACAGGCCATTAACAACTCATTATCATGTCCATGAGTGAAGCAGCGTGCTGCTATATAACTACAGTAATGTTTCCCCACCTAACCCACACAGTGCAGTTGACAGTCACCTATAAACGCACACACACACACACACACACACACACAGACACACACACACACACACACACACACACACACACACACACACACACACACACACACACACACACACACACACACACTCTGCTTTGCAGTATGCACATCCAGTGTGGTTAATAATCATGCTTCTGTCACAGGACTGACTGTGTATGCATGCATTTTTTTTTACTTTTCTCCCCAAATAGCTTTGAACAACTATGGTTTGAATCAATCTACTGAGCTGTCCTAATCCTGATGAAAAGTTCTGAAGATCTTTGAAAATGCACATGGCTAGTTAGTATTAGCCATGCTCTTAGACACTTGCATTTGCATGCAGCCTTTGCCAATGAGACCAGTGTAGTGGTACGGATGGGAACCTTCTTAGTATAGTCTCTCAGTCAGAAATCTATTCTGCAGCACTTAGCAAAGCAGCATGAAAGAAGTTTGCACTTTGTGATATCGGTTTCTGAATCCTCCTGATTCATGTCATGTCATCAGAAAGCTAAAATCACTATTTCCTTCATTGGAAAAAACATCTGCCATATATCTAACATGAATCCTGATTCAAGTATTGTTTATCAAGCACTTTAAGCGAATGTGATGTGAGTAATGCATCCATGACAAGACACTCGAGGAAGCATCAAACAGTAAAAAGTAGCTGTAAGTAGCAGTTATCATGCAATTTGTCAGTTTTCATGGATTTCCATGAACAGTAGTAGATCAGTGGGACTGGCCTCCTAAGGCAAAGGAAAAAACAGACACACACACACAGACATAAAAACACACACAGATTGGTATAAGTGCATATGCTCACACAGGCACATGGATATGCTCGCACACATACACACACACCCATACATGCTCACACAAGCACAAACACAAACACATGCTCACACACGCACACAGAAACACAGGCATACACTCACACACACATACACACACACACACAAACACGCACACACACACACACACACACACACACACACACACACACACACACACACACACAAAATGCATACAGACACACATGCACAGCTCAGTGGGATGCTTTAATGGTATCAAGAATTTTTGTAAAAAAAGGTCCAGACTGATTCTTTTTTGTTTATCTTTTGTGAGAAAATTTGTACAGTGTAAAGTGTTATTAATTTTTTTCATGGTAAGGGGAAGCAGAAATACCTACAATTTGACTGTGCTAGTGAATATGTCTTGAAAACAGAAGAGATAAAAGGCTTTGCAGCACACTGTATCTTGCTGCAATTTGTTATGAAAGCTAAGATCTCTGCTTCTATTGCAAATAATGTTTATAACAAACGAGCTTCTGAGACAGCATTAAATGTTCTGCTGTATTTAGTATTTAGGTATTAAAATGATGCATATTGCACGAGTGGCATAACAGGCCAATGCCACAGTGCTCTATGTAAATGCAGTGCACATAGTTTTGTAAACATATATAAATATTTCAGTTTTAGGTGCTTCTGTGTTTCATTCTGTGGACAGATTTTGGTTATGACATTTGGCATGGCTGTGAAAAAGGTGAACACAATGAAGAGGAAAAGTCTTGTTTTGTACTGGCATTCTAAAATGAAATGTCCTTGACAACAATCCCATAAGATGTACTATCATGTTAAACAGCAGTGCTACTCCTGTGTTGTATAACATGAATGTATAGAGTTAGGTAAAATATATATAACCAATTTCTGCACTGTAAGAAGGGCCTTTGATTTGTAGAGTAAAGTGAGTAGCTAGTTGCTGCATTTATACCAGAAAGAATGTTTTATAATATAATAAGTCAAAAAGTGTATAGCCAACTGGATAACCAACAGGACCAAGGAAATTAGAATTGGGGAGTCCACGTCTACAAAGAGGCCAGTCACAAGTGGAATCCCTCAGGGATCGGTCCTTGGACCACTCCTTTTTGGCATTGACTTCTCTGAAGTAAACGCCAATGTCAGTGGTCTCTGGTTGACTAAATTTGCAGATGATTGCAAATTAGAAACTGTTATTGAATACCTCACTGACACAAATGTTCTCAAGGAAGGGCTGACACATACAAACAACTGGTGTCAGAGCCATCAATTAAAACTAAATACCAAGAAATGCATAATAGTATCCTTCAGGAAGTCATCCACCCCTGGTAACTATCATATTGACAAGACACTCCTTAGAGCTAATCCAGTAGTCAGTGACTTAGGGGCATACATAAATAGAAATCTAGCCTTTGATCATCATGTTTCTACAGTAGTAAGGAAATCATTCTACATTGCATAACTTATAAACAAAGGTATGGCATCTAGGTCCAAGGAAGTCATTGTTCCACTGTATTTGGCATTCATCAGACTTATCATTGATTGCAGTGCCCCCTTTAGTATGTACCTAAGCAGGCATATCCAACAAATTAAATGTCCACAGAGGTTTCTCACTAAAAGAATACAGGGTGTAAGTAAAATGTCCCATGCAGAAAGCCTCAAGGTCCTATCCTTGTATTCTGTCTCTTACAGGTAATTAAAGAGAGATCTATGCCTGGCATATAGGGCATTGTCAGACCCCACTCTGATGGACCTTGCCTGTGATATAAATAGGACGTGCAGGACAGACAGGTATGTATCTCAGAGACTACCCCATCTTTGGAACAGGCTCCCCAACCATGTGAAGCAGAGTTCCTCCCTAACCCAATTCAAGTTTAACCAGGACAATTGGATGGGGAACAGAAAATTAATCCTTGATTTGGCACCTATGTTTCTAATGGACACAGGCAACCTGTAAATGGTTCACCTCCCATACCCCTGCTTGTAAATATTTCATCTCACAAGCCCCTGCTTACGCTTATCAAGGGTACCAGAACTTGTCAGAGACATTGTTTGTGTCTTGTAGCAAAATAATAATTCTGCCTTGTTTCTCCACCTTTGTTGTTTTTATAAGTTTGTTTGTGTCTTGTGACAACTTGTCAGAGATTTGGGAGGCATGTCTAGGTGTAAAAAGGCCCTTGTAGTTATTAGCCTAGTAAACACCTATGTGTCCTACCTAAGACGGTATTGGGAAGCCTTAGTCAGGTATGGATGTAAATCTGAAACTATTAATCTGAAACATTTCTTTTAGACACCAAAACACATTTCAACAGCAGATTTATTCATGAACAGGATACAGCAGCATCCTGTGAAAAAAGTGAATCTAAACAATAGCATGCAATGATTATTGTTATACAGAAAATTGTACAAGAATCATCAATCTGTTCTCTTCTTCCTGCTAATTTAAATGAACCCCATCTTTAGTTCTTATAGTGTTTGCTTTTCCTCCCTCAGGTATTTCACTTCTTTGTCAAGTTACCTGGGTCTGTCCTCACACTGTAAACTAACGTCAGCTGTGCAGTAGATTATATCCAAACACTTTACACAGTCTTTGTAGCAGAGGAAAAGCAATCAGAAAGAGAAAAAGAAATGTGCATTTCCCACTTACCTTGCCAACTGTACTTAGTGTCTTACACTTTTATTTTCTTTTTTTTTATAACAAGGTTAAGGCAGGAGGTACCTTTATGGTTGCCCTTTGCTTGACTCTTCCTTTCAAAACACATCCATCTTAATAGGTACATTTTCTTTAGGGTTACCCTACCCCATTAAAGTGGTGGAACAACATACACTGCTTTACTGTCATACAGTTATTAGTATTCATGCATTTGTACCTACCATTTCTCAGTTCACTGATAGACACAGGCCTTGACTGATTAACACCCAAGACAGTGGGAGTTGTCTTTTGCTTCACTCTCAGAGTTCCCAGTTCCCCAGCCATTCCTAGACCACCCATTATATTTGCTGTAATCGCCACCCACTGTTACATCCTCAAGACACACCTCTTAAAAGACGCCATCATAAAATCGCATAACCCTCTTATCTCACTGCCCTCATAGCCAGTACTACAATATTACTGGGAGTCTTAACTCTCACTTATAACTTCCAGAGCACAACACATCCAATCAGTAAAATGTTCTTTTTTTCCACAATGTATCCTGTTTTACCTCCTTCTTCTTTCCTCTGCACCTCCCTCACCCCCTACAACCAATAACAGACATCTTCATAAAACACTTACAATAGCAATCATCATATCACTATGTATTAACTCTGCTTTTATAATGTCCTCACCAACAAACCAGCACCACAACCCCCCTCATCATCGCTGTCAGGATCACTCTTATATATGATTAATAAAACTCAAAAATATGTTTAGCTGTGCTTAAAACACAGAACACCTCCTTCAGACTATCTGTCATAATCTTTATTCTCCTTCTTAAGATTAACATTGACCCCCAAATCAGGCCCAACAACTCCCTTTCCTCAACATCAGAATTTGTCTCCTCCTGCACTGACCTGTGCCCTCCTCAATGCACATAGCGTCAGAAACAAGTTAGACCACATAAGTGCTTTTATTTCCCAGCACAACCCAGACATTTTAGAAGTCACAGACCTGTGGGTCAAATAAGACTACCCCAACCTACAATATTTTCTAACCTCCTATATGTATGTCAATGATGCCAGACCTGACAAAAGATCAGGTGGAGGCTCTCTAATTTTGTATCAAAATAACCTCAACCCAAAAGTCATTGACAAAGGAAACTCCTCCTCAGACTCTGGTTCTAAATAAATGAATTCTTCTAAAATTTCCAACTAACAAAGGCAAACCACTACTGATTACTATTGCCTATTTATATCCCCTTGCTTCTCTAAATAAATTCAAATCACTCATCACTAACATCATTAATAACTGTCCCAAAAATAATAACATAATCATTCTAGGTGACTTTAGTCTTAATTATCCTGGCCCTCTTTCATCTTACATGGATAATTTCTTAGCAAACCTAGATCTCCTTAAAATCATAAAAGAACCAACAAGACCTAACCTCGGGTCCTCCAAACACTCCCCACTAGACCTGTTTATTATAAATATATCAAACTCCATCTCCAACATAAACATTCTGTTACCATCACTGTTTGTTTGTCTTTCGGCTTTTCCCAGTTAGGGGTCGCCACAGCAGAACTCCGGTCCGCTAATGATTGGCAGTAGATTTTTACGTGCTAGCTTGCTGGGCCTAATGCACAACCTTCAATGAAGGAATGCCCATTCACGCATGTCACAATACAGAAGACGCTCTAACTGAGAATCGAACGGGCAAAGTCTAACTGTGAGGTGACAATGCTAAGTGACCACTGCTAAATCACTTTACAACTGTCAACCATCCTATAAAGCTACCACCAATATTTGGACATCCCACAGCTGGAACCATTCAGTCTCCTTACATGACCCTTATACAGCAGCTATAAGCCTAACTATTTTTCTACTCCATCTGCAAGACAAATGCTTGCCTCTTATTCATACGTTTTATAAACCTACCAAAACTGAATGGTTATCCACTGAACCTAAACATTTTATAATTCTAAGGTATAAAGCAATGCAAAAATGGAAACAGAACCCTACTACTGAGAAGCACACCCCCTTTATGGTCTTGCATAACCCAGCCAAGAAGTCCACCAGAATCAGCAAACAAAGAAATAAACTACCCTCTTGCATTCCCCCAAACAGTTTTGAAAGGGGTTAACATACTTATGGGAAGAAAACCTCCTCATGATACCCCATCTACAAACACCATTCAATATGGCACAGCAAAACTTTCAACATTAAATTTCCTTAAAGAATTACCAATCTCCCATCATTAAACTTCAGGTCTCCTACAGATCATGCATTGTCACCACCATTCATCCACCTTTTCCACTTGAAATGCATACATCCCAAAAAAGCCTCTATCCCACTGACACCTCTCCTGGATCTGACAACATAAACTCCTGGTTCATGTATCAGTGAAGAGATTATCCATGCCTTCCTCTCACCCACATATATAATCTATGCCTCACACAAAACCATCATGTCACAGATTTGGAAAACTGCTCTAATTAAACCCATAGCAAAGCAAATTAACCCAAAAGATATCTCTCACTTCCCTCCAATATCCATTCCCCCATTTCTAGCAAACATCTTGAAAGTTAGTCTAAGCCCAACTGTCCCTCTGTATCCAGCAGTACCACCTGGTTTACTCCAAACAACATGAATGCTAGCCTTGAAAAAGTACTATGACAGCACTTTGATCACTAACTGATGACATCCTGCTAAACTCTGATAGTGGTCTCTTTACAAGTGCCCTATTTATAAACTTGACAAAGGCATTTGACCTCAATGATCAGTACCTTCTCCAAAACAAACTAATCAAAACCGGTATCAGTCTAGATTCTGCTCCCTGGTTTAAAAACTTCTTCACTGACAAAGACTTCAGAGTTAAAATAGGATCCTCCCAATCAGAATCTGCACCTATTACCAAAGGTGTACTACAAGGATCCTTCCTCTTCTCTATATTCATTAATAAACTTCCTAGCGACCTTCCCCATCTATCACTTATTGTCTTTGCTGATGACATGGTTATTCACACCAGCATTCAATGCCAACTCCAATCAGACTTATATGAGCTCAATGAATGACTCATAAACCATCAATTACGTCTCAACCTTGAAATAAGTTTATACTTCTCTCAGTACATTAAAGCTGAGTTATTATGCTAAGTAACACCTTAATACTCTTTATGCCTCCAAATATAATGTAACAAAACTCTCAAGGATTACAATGAATTTTTTTTGCCTTGTTAACTCTCATAGAAAAACATGAATGAATCATAGGCAAAAAAAAAAGAATTGTTGATTATGAAAAGATCCACTTACCTTAACTGCATTTATTAGAAATTGTGAGGCTGGCGTTGCTCTCTGCCACTGTATTTACTAAAGCTTTGCAATGATTGATTCAGGCTAGACAGATTTATATATTATAACTTCCACAGTGCTAGTATTCAACTTATATTATGATCCAGAGCTTAAAATGAATACATATTGGTTTTAAATACAACATTGTTATTAGGGGAACACACAACAACTTAGAGTTAATGATCTTGGAGTTTATATAGTATATAGCTTTCCTTTATCAACACTCATTATTTCTTTCCATCAATTGTAATGAAGTAAGGAGAGACTCGACTGAAAAATTACAGGGTAGATAACTGAATCCTTACTGATGTTTAATTAGACATTGATTTATATCAACTACTAACATTTATTTCACTTACCCAGTTCAACTGGGAATGCTTACTTACAAGATATTAAATTTTTGACTGTTATAAGTATTCAGCGATTTATTTTGTCTGTTTAATTTGCTGCTAAGTATTGCTTTGTGCTTGCAATGTCCTGCCTTTTATGTAGGAAAACCATACGTAAACTTTCTCAGAAAATATATGAACATCAATATGATATAGACCACAAGAAGAAGACTAATGCCTTATATCGGCATCTGACTAAGTATTCTGAACATTAATTTAAATTTCTGGTAGTGCATCAAGTTCAAAAAGTCCCTATAATGGCCCTTGGAAACTATACTTGGAACAAAAAGAAACCTGGTGGCAGATTTATTAGAATGCATATTTCCCCCTGGGCTCGATGATAGTATTTCCATCTCCAGTACTTAAAAATTAAAACAGTTTGAAAGATAATAATTACAGTTTTTACATTCATGTTTGTCAACTAGCGTGATTTTTTTTATTTGTTTATATTTTGGTAAAAATATAATTAATTGTTCATATATTTGCTCTATATGTTTTTAAAAAAATCATTTTTACATACTTAAAGACTTTGGTAAACAAGGGTTACTATTAGGGTTGCAGGTTGCAATTTGCATTTTTATCATTGTTTTAGATTCATTGACTGTTGGACCATGATGTATTTCAAATGTGGTATAAGTAGGACAGACAACTTTTTCTTTATCTGAAGAAGTTTGGTTCTTGTACCTGACGAAAGCACTAATTTTCATTAAAGTTTGTGTCCTGGGATTCTACCCACTGCTGTGCTGCTTTTTTTGTTTTACTAGTTTTGGTTGCTGATTTTTGCAGTTCATTGTTGCTAAGTACCTTATTTGTAGCTTTATTTTTATCTCCTCTTCCAAGCTGACTTTTCCTATCCTTGATGTGGATCAATGGATACAGAGTCTACCTTTTATATTTTACTTTGGATAACATTTTTAAGGTTTGTATCTTAAAAAAACTCATGTTTTACTTATATTAAGGGTTTTAGTTATTAACCATTTATTTTCTTAGGCAACTGCCTATGTAGGGTTACCACCTGTCCCACTTTGTGAGGGACATTCCCTCTTTGGGCAGTTGTGCCCTGCAAAGAAATCGAAAAAATGGCAAATGTCCTGAGATTTTCGGACAAACATATTTCCTATATTTTATGTAATAGTTGCATAAAACAGTTATTCTGTATCTGAAACACCTAAATGTTATAAAAAATAGAATAAGCAACAAAAGTGCTACAAGAATAAGCTTTTATTTAGGCAAAAAAGTCAAGTTCTCTCCTTTGTACTGGCTGTGGGTGTTTTGCCCTGCAAAATCTGATGTTTGTGCCAAAAATGTCCCACTTTGGGCATTTGAAAAGGTGGCAACCATACCTATGATTAGAACAAAATCATTATTACCCCCGATAAACATTTGGCCTTCAGATGTTGTCTTTAATATTTTAAACTAGGATATTTATCAAAATTATTTAAATCAGTTAACCACCCATCCACTTCTAAATGTTAATGTTATAGGCTTTTACATGGTGCAGTGGTAAATCACTTTGGCTATGGTGTGCAGGGTCCTGGGTTTGAACCTAGTAGAGGCTGTTTCTTTTTAGGGTTGGCAGGGTAGCCTAATGGTTAAGGTGTTTTCCTTGCAAGAACAAGATGCAGCATTTGAGTCTCACAAAGGATAATTGGCTAGGCTTAAAATGGCTCACAAGGGCAGTTAGCTTAGTGCTAACCTATGAACCTACATTATACAAGAGGAGAAGATAGCACGAACGAAATATATAAAAATATCCACTGTGTATGATAAATCAATGAACCACATGGGTAAATATATGTCATAAATATTGTATGTATAAATATACATATAAATGCATGTATTTTTATATTTTTATATATTTATATTTATATATTTTTATATATTTCGTTAAAGGAGGTATTGTTACGTATATCTTATGTGTTATTATTTTAATATTTCAAGGTCAATTTATTTTATTTTGTCCATGCTTGTTTAAATTCTAAACTTCAATTTAAATTAATTTAATTTTATTTAATTAAGTATTCATTTATCTCATTATGCAATCAAGCAGTTGACAGGTTGTTTAATGGGATTAAGGTGATTATTTAAGCAAGTTGTTTTTTATGCTACAGTGTTCTGAAGAAGTCCACTGTTGTTGTTTTTATTCAATAAACAGACTTGTGGTACTTTTGGAGCGTTTATTGGCCTCGTATCAGCACACTTGCAATTTGTGGATTGAATTTGGTTTTGGACACAACATCTCCACATAGACTCGTGCTATCTTCTCCTCTTGTATACTGTTGGTGAGCATTCGGTTCTTGGTAGAGTTTTTATGAACCTACATTACTTTATTTTACGAAATATTAGACAAAGTTGTTTAAAATGTGTTGGTATGCTTTTTGACATTGTTGTATTAGCTTTTTCTAGGTTTCTGGATTATTTCATATCTAAAGATATAAAATGAACATAGTGTTTCACTGTTTACCTTAGTGCAGAGTGGGATAGTGGATGTTATTTCAGTGATGCTAACTTTTCTTGCTAACCAATATTGTGGGACTTTTTTTTTGTGTAATGAGAGAGTGATTTTGTTTTATTTATATTTCTGGGCAGCTACTTTTGCAGTTAATAGTTGGAGCGCTGTCTATTTTTTCATTTACTATTTTCACTATTCCTATAATATTTACTTTACATGTTACTTGTGTAATTTCCAAAATTGTACAAGAATAACTGTCATGCCATGCATGGTATTACATATCAAACACTTCCCTCTTAGCAGGAAGTTAAGTAAGCATCACACATTACATCATTTCCTTCTACAAATTCAAAGACAATTACAAGACCTGTGGAAAATGTCTGAAGCTATTCTTGTCATCTTTGCAATATGCATGGCATGGACAGGAAACATAAGAGAACTAATGTTGGTGTTTATTTTGCAATATGAATATGAATGCACATGTGCACTTCCAAGTTTGATGGATGAAAAAGGGTACCCTATATATTTGCTTCATGTATCTAAACCAATGGCTGTATGGCTATTTTAACTAAAAGATATTTTTTTCCCTTTAAGGTGATGCAAACAAATTAAGACATTTGTATGACACTTTTTTTTATTATTGCTTGTGTACTAATCCACTTCAGAGTCATCCTATAGTGATGGTATCAGTCTGTAAGCCATGCTTCAATAGATAAGGTTTATTTATTTCAGATCCTATCTACCTATAATAATGACTTCACTTTTTGGAGAGCTGACATTTAACACTAGGTTTTCCTTTTGATAAACAGGTATCATTTACACCATGTAATAAGTGAGGCCTATAATTATTACTTGACTTATCAATGCTCTTGACTTTTTTGCTTTGTGTCATGCTACATATTCCAAAATAAATAATCCACTGTTTTCTTTATCACATAACTCCTGCTCAAAGATAGATTTCCTTCTCTTTTCCAAGTCTTTTTGGAAATTTATTATTCATATAACTCAGAACTGAAATAATTCTCAAACCTCTCATTAGCCTACTGCAATCCAGATCCAAATATGAGACTTAATCCAGAGGTCCTTAAAGCAAAGAATACCAAAGAACACATCTTAAAGTTATTCCTTTCCAATTTGCAGAGCATCCTGAAAATAATATTATGTTCAGTGTTAAATGGGTTGCTTTTATATCTACAATTTGAGGTATCTGCATGCATATGGCAATAAAACTTAGAAAATGCAGGCAGACAAAGCGTTGGCCATTTAAAATTGCATCTCACAGCTCAGTAGTGAACGTCAGTATTACTTTAATCCCATTAAATAGGCTAGTAGCCTCACATCAACCTATCAACCTATAAACAAATATATGTAACTGGTTCACCACAGTACTCTATACTGCTCTGCCACTGACATACCTGGAAATCACTGTGTTATGTGGAATATACCACACATATAATGGACATCTCTGCTCAGTAGAATGCACTCTGTACCCACAGCTGTATCTCTCAACCTCTTAGAGTAAGAAATCTGGACAATGTCATAAATAATACTGGGACAAAGGCCCAAAAATATGGATGATATTTAAATATGACTGTCACAAACTTAGAAAGCTTATGAAATAACAGATTTTGATTAGCATGAATTTTCTAAAGGTTATAAAGTCTGACACTCAAAGCCATAAAGAAATGTCTGCCAAGGGCCTACAAATAGGTACAATGATGAAATATTCTACTTACAGACTTACACAGTGATATCACAGCAGGTCTTGCAGTTGCATAAAGTCTCTGAAGGGTAGGAAGTCTGAAACTCAAATATCTGCCATTACATTCTAACCTTTGGTCTTTAGTTATATGCCAGTGTTTGTAGGGGAATAGCAGCAGAGCACACATTCCCAGGGTTGTCCCAATCAACTTGATAACTTCTTACATATCCACCATATGTGGGGGTCAATCAGCTATGTGTATGCGTGGTTAATACTGTCAGGAAGTGGGCAGCCCTTACTCTTGGCTGTTGTGGCTTAGTGGCCTAGGTACAGCACTGTGGTTGACAGGGTCAGTGTTCCAAGACTTTCTGTGCCAACTATTTTGCATGCAGCTACACCTATGGTAGGAGTTGCACACACAGTCCAGAAGTCAATATCTGTCACTGCAGAAAAGCTGGACAAGTCAGGGGCAGGGGGACACACATATGGACAGTACACAGCTCTAGGTAACTTACACAGTGCCTAGTAGGACAGCAGGTACCTGAAAGTCAGTGTATGGCCAGGTGGTAAATGGCTACCACCTTACTGTCTCAGCACTGCCAACAAGTCACTGGCTACCATCCATACCCCTGGAATGACAGGCTGTCACAGAAGGACTGCAAGTATGCCTCGTATATCTCTTCTACTTGTCCTAACATTGGATTTGCCTGCCAAACTATGTGCCAAACAAGAAAGGTTCATGTCAAAACATCAGCGGCAGACAGTGGAGAAACAAATGTCATACCCATAAATCGGTCACTCAGCTGTCTATGTTTGGCAGAGCATTATTAACACCCTAACCCCATGTGTGGCCCTGTGTCTGACTGTCATATATGAGCCTGTACAGATGTCAGTCTGTGACAGGTTGACAGGAAGGGCCAACATGTAGCCTCATAATGACATAGCAAGACAAACCATCTGAGGTATTATCATTATGGATCATCATGGATTATCACTGACCTCATTAATGGGAACATTATCAAACTCCAAATACTTGACCCCACACAGTCTGCCTTTCTCAAGGGGAGTTATGTCAGTGAACTTTGGATGACTTCCCTGAGATAACCAACAAAGGCATGGATAATGGAAAGATGATGTACTCTAGCCATTGACTCAACCAAAGCCTTACACACTATTCCCCACTTGGCCATATACATGAACTCTGTCAACTAAGCAGCAAGCCATATGTTACCAGATGGGTAGCAAACTAGTTCATTGATAGAACCCACATAATCATAATAGGGGTAGCCAAGTGAAGCAGTACGCCCCTAATTTGTGGCATACCCCAGGGATCGGTCTGGGGGCCTCTGGTATACAGGATAAACATCCCTGAGGTGCAAGCCAAAAACACTGACCTATGGCTGACCAAGTTGGCAGATGACGGCAAGCTGAGAACAGTCATCCATACCCAAAGTGATGTGAACGTCCTACAACAGGGTCTCAACAAAACAAATGACTGCTGCCAGAAACATGGCCTCAAGCTGAATGCCTGCAGATGCATCATCATCCCCTTTGGACAGACTGATGTCTCCACATATTATCACATTAACAATGTCCTACATACACAATCAGTAGTGAGACATTTGGCCACCCAGGTTGATAGCAACCTGAAGACTGAGCACCATGTTGCTCCCGTTGTACAGAAAGCTTCATAGATGGGCCAACACAAAAGTAAGGGTATGTCATCCAGGGATAAAAAGTCATAAGAACCATGTATTCTAATCTTATAAGGTCAATTATTTTGTACAGTGCCCCCTTCGGCATGTAACTCACAAAGCTCATACAGCAGCTGGAGAAAGCAGAGAGGTTCCTCAATGGGAGAATCTAGGACCCCAAACACCTACCCTACACAGATAGGCTAATAACATAGTTCCTCTACTCATTTCCATACAGACTCCTCAGAGGTGACCTCTGTCTGGCATACAAAGCAGTCCAGACCCTGCCTTGATGGGATTGTTGCACATCTGGAAGTCATGGCCCCCTCAATCAACCTGTAGGCGCAGCATCAACCTGGTCTGTGATATCAATAGAGCTTGTTGGTGTGACAGCTACATGTCCCACAGATACCCCCATCTGTGGAATACATTCCCTGTCCACATCAAGCTGAGTGCCTCAATACTTCTTGTGAAGTTCTCCCTGTATAAGTGCATGGGAAACAGAAAATATAGTCCTGTGATATCACCTGTGTCCTTGCTGGACAGGGGCTCTGGGTGCTGACTTGTCTTAACATGGGCTACACTCTCATCTGTGAGGTTTATAAGGGCTTCAGGGCCAAAAGGCTAGTACCCTCACATCAACCTATCAACCTAGAAGCAAATGTCTGTAACTGGTTTACCCTATTACTCTATACTTCTCTGCCACTGACATAACTGGAAATCACAGTGCTATGTAGAATATACCACACATATAATGGACATCTCTGCGCAGTAGAATGCACTCTGTACCCACAGCCATATTTCTCAACCTCTTAGAGCAAGAAATCTGAACAACGTCATAAATAATAGTGGGACAAAGGCCCAAAAATAGGGACGATATTTAAATATTTCTGTCACAAACTTAGAAAGTTGTTGAAATAACAGGTTTTGCATTAGCATTCATTTTCTAAAGGTTATGAAGTCTGACACTCAAAGCCATAAATAAGTGTCTGTCAAAGGCCCACAAATAGGGACAATAATGAAATATTCCTGTTACAGACATACACAGTGATAGCACAGCAGGTATTGCAGTTGCATAAAGTCTCTTTAGGGTAGGAAGTCTGAAACTCAAATATCTGCCATTACATTTTAACCTTTGGTCTTTAGTGATATGCCAGTATTCTCCAAGACAGGCACAACACTATGCTAAATGGAACCAAGAAGTAAAGCCATCATCTGCAAAGTCTGTGCAAATATGTACAGTTGACAGGTATGCCTCCCCAACACTCCCGTGACCCCATACAAATGCAGTTACATGTATGTTTGCAGGGTAATAGCAGAGCACACATTCCCAGGGTTGTTCCAATCAACTTGATAACTTGTTACATATCCACAATATGCAAGGGTCAATCAGCTATGTGTATGCGTTGTTAATACAGTGAGGAAGTGGGCAGCACTTACTCTTGGCTGTTGTGGCTAATTGGCCTAGGTACAGTACTGTGGTTGACAGTGTCCATGTTCCAAGACTTTCTGTGCTAACTATTTTGCATGCAGCTACACCTATAGTAGGAGTTGCACACACAGTCCAGAAGTCAATATCTGTCACTGTAGGAAAGCTGGACAACTCATGAGCAGGGGGACATACATATGGGCAGTACACAGCTTGGAGTAAATTATACAGTGCCTAGTAGGACAGCAGGTACCTGAAAGTCAGTGTATGGCCAGGTGTGAAATGGCTGCCACCTTACTGTGTCAACACTGGCAGCAAGTCACTGGCCACTATCCATACCCCTGGAATGACAGGCTGTCACAGAAAGACTCAAGTATGCCTCGTATATCTCTTCTACTTGTCCTAACATTGCATTTGCCTGCCAAACTATGTGCCAAATAAGAAAGGTTCATGTCAAAACATCAATGGCAGACAGTGGAGAAGCAGTCGTCTTACCCATAAAAAAAACAAGCAAATATCAAACCGGTCTCCCAGCTGTCTATGTTTGGCAGAGCATTACTAACACCCTGTCCCCATGTGTGGGCCTGTGTCTGACTGTCATATATGAGCCTGTACAGATGTCAGTCTGTGACAGGTTGACAGCTAGGGCCAACATATACCCTCATAATAACATAGCAATCTGTGTAACTCCCTGTCCACATCAAACCAAGTGCCTCAATCCCCTATATAAGTGCATGAGAAACAGAAAATACAGTCCTGTGATTTCACCTGTGTCATTGCTGGACAGGGGCTCTGGATGCTGACATGTCTTAACATGGGCTATACTCTCATCTGTGAGGGTTATATGGGCTTCACAGCCAATAGGTTAGTAGCCTAACATCAAATTATCAACCTATAAACAAATGTCTGTCACTAGTTCACTACATTACGCTATACTGATTTGTCACTGACATACCTTGAAATCACAGTGCTATGTGGAATATTCCACACATATAATGGACATCTCTGCTCAGTAGAATGCACTCTGTACCCACAGCCATATCTCTCAACCTCTTAGAGCAAGAAATCTGGAAAAGGTCATAAAAAATAGTAGGACAAAGGCCCAAAAATAGGGACAATATTTAAATATTGTTGTCACAAACTTAGAAAGTTAATGAAATAGGTTTTGCATTAGAACGAATTTTCTGAAGGTTATGAAGTCTGAAAATCAAAT
>NC_056735.1:499240269-499257769 GCF_019279795.1 Protopterus annectens | reverse complement strand
CCATTTTAAGGCCTGTTGACTCCCTCCCCATGGCAATACTTTAAAGAGACAGTTAATGGCATCTGCCTTACATGCATCATGTTAAACTATACAGGCCATACCAGTCATCTGTACAGATGTACAGGAAATATCCAGATGTTTGCAATCTATATCTGGTCTGTTTCCCCCCTAACAATGGGCATTTATGAGTACTCATTGCCATATATGTCACAGTTACCATATTAAAATAAGAAAAGGAAGACTCAGGAAACAACACCCAGTAGGCAGAAGAAAATCCTTTTAATCACACCAAATAAAATAATCCACAGCAACAGTAAACACATAAATGCCCAACAGGTTAAAATACGTTTTTGTCAGAATAAAGGCTTCATTCATCTGATTAAGCCTTTATCCTGACGAAAATGCATTTTAATCTGTTGGGCGTTTATGTGTGTACTGTTGTTGCGAGTCATTTTATTTGGTGTGATTAAAAGGATCTTCTTCTGCCTACTGGGTGTTGGTTCCTGAGTGTTCTTTTTCTTATTTTGCTTGTTATTTCACTTTGAGCACTTTTTCCTTCCATTTGGTGTTATTTGCAGTTATTGTAGTGACAGACATGTCAGCATCAGACTTTGTACCTGTCTGAAGCATCATGCTGATACAAAGTCTGTTACTCTATCACTTGTCCAGGTATGTAAGAGCAATATATGAGACCAGTTGCTATTTTGGGTATTTTATCCCACCATCCATGAAGGCATTCCCAAGATTACTTATTGTAAGATGTCCTAAGTTATGTCCCCAGCATATAATCTCTGTGGTGCATGTAATCTGTACGTAGCACTACAGTACATACAAGTGGATACATAGGGTTACTAATCTATTGGCAACTGTGTATGTGTTTCTGTATGTACATCCCCTGTGGCTGTCTTTACTGTGTGTATGTGATGGTTATACCATTTTGTGTGCTCTTCTACCCTGTTAACTACCCCATTGCCAACCTAGTTGCAGCCCCTACAGATGTCATCCACCTTACAAGCACAGTCACACAGTTTCTAACACAAAGCCATTGTGGTTCATGCAATAGTCATATCACTGTGTACTATACATAAATAGATAGGTAGGTCATCTAATATGAGACGTGCAAACTCTGTGTGCATGTGTGTTTCAATGCATGTCCCCATGTAGCAGTGTGTGTGTGTTTCATGTGGCTCTACCATGTTAAGGGCCTCTGAATTGGCAATCCTAACAGCCCTTGCAATTGTCCCCCACATGAATGGTAGTGGCAGATACTTCAACACTACTTTACCTCTGTGGTGTTTCTATTAGGTATCTAGTAGTATAGTTTGTAAAACTGGGCAGGTAGAGGATCAGCTATCAACAGGGGCAGGTCATTAATCTATATGTGTATGTGTGTGTGTGTGTGTGTGTGTGTGTGTGTGTGTGTGTGTGTGTGTGTGTGTGTGTGTGTGTGTGTGTGTGTGTGTGTGTGTGTGTGTCTGCATGTATGCATGTATGTACCAGCATATCTCTCAACCACTCACAGAAAGTCATCTGGTTAAACCTAAGTGGGAAGCTGGTGCAAACAGCAAACACTGAGCAAACTCTTCACATATTGCTGTGACAAACATGGGGAAATAGATAGCAGAACAGGTCATGCATGTGAATGCACCTCCCAAAGGGTATGTGTTGTGACATGACAATATCTGTCATTAATCTGCAATGTCAGTCTGTCATGATTTGCTAAAACATTGGTCAGAAAACCACACGTTTATGACAGATGGAAAGAAATTATGTGTCAGACATCCTGACAATCTGCAGACATATGCAGAGTTCAGAGGTATAGCCACCATCTGTATCCATGCCTCCCAAGGTCTTAGAACAAGAAATGTTTACAAAGACATAAATTTTGGGGTGACAAAGGCCACATAATAGGGACACTTTTCAAATATTGCTCCTACAAACATATAAAGGTGATAAAATAACAGGTCCTGCATTAGCATAGATAGTCTGAAAGGTATGATGTCTGCAACTCATAATGGCTGTCATTTTTTTTTACATCAACCCACAATTATTTGGCAATGATTTGCCAGAAAAACACAGGATTATGAGAAAATTGACCAAAAATATGAGGCAAAAATCTGGACATTCTGTGGAAATCTGTACAATTGAAAGTTATGTATGTCTGGCCATTGTTAACAGTCTTTCAAGACTGTGTAGCAGTGTACTGTGTAAATGTCTGTTGGGCTAAGTAGGGAGAGGGGCAGAGTGTCATAGATCCTTTTCTACCTGACTGCACATGCTTCTACAGTTGCTGGTGGTTTATCAGCTGTATATGTTTGTAGGGGCAGACAGATGCATGTCCCTTAAAACCTCAGGATTCCAAGTACACTGTGATTTGGGACAGTATATATAGGAGCAGTTTGTGACTGGCAATTAGGATATGTTTAAAACTTATACTGTAGAGGTCAGTTGGCTTACTGGTATGTTGCTTTGACTGTAGTGCAAATGGTTCTAGGTAGCCAATTTCTCACCAATGTCTGTTTGTCCCTACAATTACATCCCTGTAGTGCATGATATATATACAAATACATCAGCAATTCCCCAGAGCTGAGTTGGTAGCTGACTGTAGTTCAGAAGGTGCTGGGTGAAATGTTTGGTAGCTCAGTGTTTTTTCCCTAATGTTACATGACTGCACTCTTACCTCTCAGCTATCCAGATTTTCATAGAATGTCCAGATGTTTGGCTCATATCTTTGGTTTGTTCCTCATAACTGTTGTGGATTTCTGACAAATCACTGGGATGATATAAGGACTAAAGTCACTAAATAATGAGAAACATTTGGGTCTCAGACCTGAACTATTTCAGAAAATATATGTTAAAATAAACCATGTTGCTATAGCAACTTTCTAAGCTTATAAAATTAATAATTAAAATATGTCCCTATTTCTGGGCATTTGTCCCCCCACTTTGTCAGGCTTTGTCCAGATCTCTTGCACTAAGAGGTTGAGTATATATATATATATATATATATATATATATATATATATATATATATATATATATATATATATATATATATATATATATATATATATATATATATATTTTTTTTTTTTTTTATAAAATTACTAATTCCACAGGTTTTCCCCTAATGTTGGGCGACCATCCTGCATGATATATTTACTGAAGCATTACTAGCTCTCACAACTCATGTGAAGTAGTGGTAACTGCTGTGACTGGAGTGCACAGCATCCTGAGTTTATGATTTACCAGGGATGTGTATTTTTTCCCTTATGTTAAATGACTGCAATTCATGATATGCTTGTAAAAATATTACAAATTCCGACAGTGGCACATTTCTCTGACTGTAGTATACAAGGTCCTACATTTGGGACATGCCAGGGCTGCTTATTTTGTTGCTGGGCAGAACAGAGGCTGATTGAGACAGAGTGATTAAAGCAGTTTTAAGCAGTTATAAACAGGTTTGCATGATCCTAAGTGATGGCAAAAGGTGCCTGGTCCTGTTTGGCTTTGCTTAGTGCTGCTTATTCCCACTTAAACCCAGACTAATTTCAAGAAAAAAAAAAAAAAGAAAAAAGGGTGATAGGAAAGTGGTGAAATGGGGGCAAGCATGGGGTAAAACATTAGAAAAAGCAGGTAGGGAGGTGCAGGATTGGTGTAGGAAAGAACCATAGCTCTACATTTCTTCTGCAGTAATAACTGTGAATGATGTGGCAAATTTGGAATTTACAGCCTCACACCCCATGGGGAGGGGTGTTAGCATACTTTTGTAGAGTAATTTGAGGGTAGATTGATTTACATCACTGTACATGTGGGCAAAATGTAGAGCTATGTATGGAGCAATGATTTTTTTTTTTGTTGGACAGATGCTCTTTTTTTCTTTTTTTAAGGTGAGACTGGGTTGTTGGGGAAAGGCTGTAGGTATATTTGTGGAGGTAGGTTGGGTAGGATAGGTTGCATTCACAGACAGACAAGACACACAAGACAGCAGACGAGGTGGCATATAACACATGGGGGGGTGAACACCTTGGACGTGGATGGTGGTTCGGAATTAGAGACCCATGAGCCCCCAAATGGATACAGTGGGACTGAGATCCCCACCCATGGGCAGTCACCACTGCACCTTCATGGCCCCAAAGGTGTTTGTGCTGGGGGCTGGACAACAGGAGCAGGCTGCCCCTTGAGGTGCATCAGTCTGCCCTCGATCTGGATCAGCTGTCTGTCCAACTGTGAGCAGATGACACCATGCACCGTGCCCCGGAAACTAGTTGCAGATGACCGGTTCCTCTCACACCTGTTCCCGGGGGGGAAGGCCCTGTCCCCTGAGGGAGATCCACCCAAGGGTGGTGCAGGACCAGCAGAGGGAGCAGTTCTGGGTTGAGTCACAGACGTGCTGGGGCCCAGTGCCATGGCCAGATGAAGCGGGTCAGGTGGATCTGCCGGGATCGGTCTTCCCAGACATGCTATGGTGTTGAGGTTTTACAAAATATATTGGTTAGTCATGAACAAAACATTTCAAAATTAGTTATAACAGCATGTATGGGTGTTCCAATTAACACAGAACAATAGAATTCACACAACTGCATAGCAAATGGAACACATGCACATATGGAATAACAGTCAGAATTTTAACAGCATGCCAGATAAAAGTGTGGCATCAGGCTACCAACAATGGTATTTGAACAAGGTATGTTAATATGTAAACAATTAAATATATGAACAATAATAGAACACAAGTCCCAACATTATATTTTGAGAACAACATACCTGTAGTATATGGATAGTAATTATTGATGCACATAAGGAGTGAGAGTAGAGAAAAAAAGTCCATTAACAACTGTACAGGCTTCTATTTTTCACAACAGTGCTGCTCAATACTTTACAGGTCTGCCCTCACTTTACATCTACCTATGTCCCATAGCTTCTGTAGCTCATATATAACTGTTAAACTGTCAAGCTGGAATGGGATAGGGCAAAGTGTGAGTACTCTGGTTACATGACTAGAGGGGACTCTTATTTGTCAAAGTTACATATATGACTAACAATGTGTAGCCTGCACTAATGCTGTGTGAGTGTGCTTCTGGCATTCTTCAACTAGATTCATATTTGTGTCCAAGGTTATTGGCAACAGTGATCACTAGCTGTGATGGAGTTACACTTTAGAGACATGCATCGGGAAGAGTGCATGGTGTATTTACCTATCCTGCTGTCTTTTGCAGTCATGGGGTTGGACACTGGAACATTTGGACACAAAGTTTATTAGTATAGCCATCATACAGCTACTACAATCATTTATTTACCTGTAAAACCCGTGGAGAAAATATTTGTTATCACTACCTATTTGTACACATATTCAGGATTACTTGTCTGTAAATATTCACACATCTTACTACCACTCCCTGGATTCAAACTGTGGTGTGTGTGTGTGTGTGTGTGTGTGTGTGTGTGTGTGTGTGTGTGTGTGTGTGTGTGTGTGTGTGTGTGCAATAATGAACAACATATCTATTTCTCAACACACTGAGCTACTCGGAAACTGCTGTCTCTTGCTTGACTGATTTCTGCCTAATACTCACTTAGTTAGACAGTCTGACCTTGTAATCTAAGTAGAGTGTCACCAAAGACAGTAGTGACAGTTGAACATACATGCCTGACAGATACTTATTGTACTGTGCATTAATCCTTTGAAAGCAGATGTACACATTTAACCCCTAGTAGATGTGAATATGTGTGATCTGTACAGAGTATAGCAGGGTGCTGGGTTGCATACCCGACCCATATACATTTGGACATCGCATATTTGCAGTCTCTACCTATTACACTGTCATACTTGCCTGCATCAGCATACCCACATTCAGAACTACATCAATCTGAAATGCAAAGGTTAACACAAGGCAATGCTGCAGAGGGCAAACTGTAATCCATTTTACATTACTATTCAAGGTTCAGATGTTAGTGCAGGACATATTTCATAATTCAGTTATATCTTGTTTTACACATTCTATTTCTTCAACAACAAACCAGATTAAACACAACAGTTTGTGGTATAACTCTTTATTTCAGTAGCATGACACAGTGCTTTCTTAGAGCTGATATTCAGCATTCAGTACTACTGCATATCCTGTAGATCAATATTGGTCTGACAAACTTTTTATTTATTCAGTACACTCAGAACACACTATACCTACTGGCAGTAAACAATGTACTCCTTCTTATTTATTACACTATATTCTGCAAGATAAATCTGTACTCACCAGACTCTCATTGCAACCTTGCAAATCTGCCAGCATGAGCCTCTAGGTTGCTATCTCTCTCCTCTGCAGCTGTAGGGAAAAATCATTAAGCGTACATGTCTATCACATACTCAGGCTAGATTTTGGTACTGATATGGGTGACATACTTACTCACTACTGGGGCATCCCTATCTTGAGCTTGTTGTATCCATTGGGCCAAGAGCACCCTTTCCTATGCTTTAGTTCAAAATAATGATGCCATACCTGCTCAGCAGTTTGGGGGATTCCAGTAGCACTGGTGAGATCACATGCCAGATGGTCCCAGACCTCCAATTTGTATTGTGAGCCCTGGTACTGGCCCTGCAGCAGTCTGTGGTCATGCTCTTTAACAAGGAACCCAGCCATGACCCTGGACTCCAAGATGTCTCAGCGCTGCACCCAAAAGTGCACTCCCTCTCCAACTCCAGACATAGCTACTGCAGCAATCAAATTACAGCAGCTTCTGTCTGTATTCCCACCTGTGCAGTTTAAATAAGGCCATATTCCCACCCTTTGCCATCGTTGGACCATTTTTGAAAATGTTGACCACAGCTCAGTGGTGCACAAACTCGCTAAACTAAGCTGAGTTGAGCAGGGGTTAAAGGGGGCAAATGCTGACCAGTGCTTAGCGGTGTGCAAATCTGCTCAGCCGGGCTGAATACTGCTTAGAATGAGACTTCTAAGCAATGCTCATGCTGGCTAAGCAGAGCTAAGCACTGCTAAGCATCGCTCAGTTTTCATTCTAAAAAATATTTCAGAATTGCAAATTAATTAATCATTACTGACATATTATTAAGTGCATATAATTTACTTTACATGATGCCCCCCTATGTGCTTTCATTACATTACCTTGGAGTGTGACTATACTATATGGGACACTTGTGTTTACATGGGTGATTTCACATGTTATATTCACTGACACTTCAATTTTGGACCAGCTACACTACCCTGGTTAACAAATATCAATTACTACATCATTTAAAAAAATATAATTTTAACAATGCTTTCCCATGTAAAAATAAAGGGCCTGTCTTGGTACTCAAACAGTGAAATGCTGCATGCAAAACCAGAACTCTAACCACTACACTATCTCACCATTGAGAATTTTAGCTATGCATTTGTATTTACCTCCTATAAGATGTTTAAGCAATGCTGAGCAAAGTACCGTGATGTGCAAACCCACTCAGCTATGCTTAAACTTCACTTATAATGGGAAAAAAAATTAATACAATAATTACATATATTAATACTAATGATGATTCATATTTGGTAATGCACCACCTGTCATTCTATCAATGTTTTAAGTCTGTATGATCACTATTTTTAAATTTGCGCTATTTTGGGACCTTTGCCCACATTTATTTCATGGCTTTATCCAGATTTCTTAGTGGACGAGGTTGCGGTGTGTGCATACCTCTCAACTGTCCAGATTTTCACTGACTGTCCAGATGTTTGGCTCATATTTTTGTTTTGTTCCTCATAAAATGTGTGGTGTTCTGCAAATCAATGGGATTATCTCAAGATTGACATCACTAAATAATGCCATACATTTGAGTTTCAGACTTCAAATCCTCCAGAAAATATATGTTAAAACAAATCATGTTACTCTATCAACTTTCTAAGTTTCTAAGAGCAGTACAATAAAATATTAAAATATGTCCCTATTTTTGGACCTTTGACCCCCATTTTGTTGGCCTTTGGCACTAAGAGGTTAACAGGCATGGCTGTGTGTCCGAGGACAGAATTGTACTGTAAAGTGCTATACGGCACTTTAATAATGCAGGGGGTGTGTTACAGTTCCTGTCACATACCCCCTGCATTGCTTCCCATTCACAATCCTGCTTTCAGTGTGCATGGAGACTGAAAGCATTGTAAAATGCCATTGGCACTTTCACAATGCAGGGGGTGTGTGACAGTACCTGTCACACACCCCCTGCATTTATTTCTACTCATATTACCTAATTCAGTGTCTGCGGACACTTTTTCATTTGTAAAATGCCATACGGCACTTTCACAATATAGGGGGTGTGTGACTGTACCTGTCACACAAACCCTGTATTTATTTCAAGTCCTAATACCTGTTTCAGTGTCTGTGGACACTGTTTTACTGTTATCAGTTGCTTTCAGTGTCCCTGGATACTGAAAGCATTTAAAAAGTGCCGTACGGCACTTTGACAGTGCAGGGGGCATTGGATCTACGAGCACTGCTGCAACATGCCCCCTGCACTCATTCAGGGTTTCGTGTCTGTAGATTTGTCTCAGTAGTGCGCCTTCATTAATATGAAAGGTGCGTGGCTGCGAAGGGGATGCAGACTCAAACACCATTCACTCCATGAAGGAATAACACTATTCCTAAATGGAGTTTATTAAATCCAGGAGATAATGTAAATAGATGAACTGTTCTTTTTTCTGTTTTTTTGTTGTTATGGTATATTCTTGAAATGGTTTATAATAGAAGTAATATGATAAAATGAAAGAGTCAAAGACTAATGAGAAGACAGTAGTTTAACCTACAAATTGATTGTTTTGTTTTAAGAGTAAGTTAAAGAATTTAATTTAGTGAAGGATTACTGATACAGAAATTATTGTAAAACAATGGAAAACATGTGAAATGCTAAAAGAAACAATGTTAATAGACATATTCATACATATCATATTGCTATTTTATTGTACAAGTTATTGAGAAAATTATGAAATTTAAAAGAATTTCAGAATTAAATGTCAAGATGTATTACCGAATTTGCAGATTTTCGACTGTTCACAAAGTAAAAAATCTGCAGTAATTGCCGAAAAATTTAAATTCGACATTTTACTGCAATTAACAACAATGACTAAAACAAGGTGCAAGAGTCAAAAAATGCCACAAATGAAATAAAAATCCACTCTGGAGCTGATGTACTACAACCCAAAACAAAATTATTGATGGAAAGTCCACAAAAGAATAAAAATATCCACAGTCAAAATGAAATTTATT
The DNA here is from genome assembly GCF_019279795.1 of Protopterus annectens. Taxonomy (NCBI): domain Eukaryota; kingdom Metazoa; phylum Chordata; order Ceratodontiformes; family Protopteridae; genus Protopterus; species Protopterus annectens. Next base: position 499,248,526 of record NC_056735.1, on the reverse strand, counting down.
GATGGAAAATCCACAAAAGAATAAAAATATCCACAGTCAAGCGCTTTCGTCAAGTGACTTCTTCAGAACAAAACACCATGGTTTCATTTCCTTTTATACACGTAAATAATTAATTCAATTAGACAATAATTAACATTTAAAATGACAGTGTTTTAAAGTACATATAAAAAAGGACACAATAGTGCCTGAATTTAAAAACTGTGCAGATATGCAGACCAAACCAAATACTACAAGTATCTATTATATGAATAAATAAACAAATAGATATGTACATAAAACCAATAATAGAGAGGTAAGAATGAAAAAAACAGTTCATAATTTTGTAGCCCTGAACTTTAGTTCAGGTTTAATACTAATAAATTCATTAATAAATGGAACATCTGTGGCATTAAGTTTGAATTGCCACCTAGCTTCTGCTCTTAATAATTTGTTAGTCCAATCCCCCCCTCTAAAATCCTTATTGACCACCTCTAAAATGCCAAATTTAAAGGAGTGAGAAGGGTCAGTACTAATATGTTTATATAGTGTGTCTTTTTCATCTTTTTTTATAATACTGTAACAGTGTTCATAAATCCTTCGATTTAACCTCCTTTCTGTCTTTCCTATATAAAAATGGCCACAATCTTTACATCTAGCCAAGTAAACAACACCTGTTGTTGTGCACGAACCTGGGAAAAAGGTCACTTCAATATCATAGGGACCCAATTTTACCGTAGGAACTTCAATAATGTAACTACAATAATCACAGGCCCCACACCTAGTTGTCCCTTTCGTTTTACTATTCTTTGCTAGGTGTCTGTTTTCTGGTATGCATTTCAAATTACTGTTAACCCTGTAAATAAACAAGGGTTCAACACCAGTAACTGACCATAAATCTTTGTTACCCTTAAACATAGCCCAATTGTTTTTAATAATATTTTTAACACAACCTGAGGTTTTACCATATGATAGTACCATGGCCTGGGAAAAATTATTTCCTTCATCTTTGTTTTCATTTTTTGTTTCTTCAGTTACCCCTAATAATGGTTTATATCTGAGATCCCATTCACTAATAACTTGGTCCCTTATACGGGTTAAAAGATCAAGTGGGTAACCCCTAGCAAGGAACATGTCCAAAACCTGTTGTGTTTCATCTTCCGTAAAACTATACTTGGAACACATTCTAACCACCCTGACCATCTAGGCCTTCACAATATTTCTTTTCATAAATGAAGGGTGGTTACTAGTAAATTCCAAGTAGTCATTGGAAAAAGTGGGTTTCCTAAAGACCCGAGAATGAAAACTTTTGGTATGAGGGTCCTTGATTAATTTCCCATCTAAAAAATGTATCTGTTTGTTGTCACTGGTGCCGGTAAATTTAAAATATTCACAGGATCCATTTATATATGCAAGAAAGTTATCATGTGACCCCCTGTTTTTCCATAAAATAAATAAATCATCCAAAAATCTTAAGTAAAGACACCAGTCACCTTTGTAAATAGTGTTAAAAATGTAGTAGTTTTCCCATTGGTACATAACAAGATTGGCAAAAATAGGGGCACAACTGTTACCCATTGCTACTCCTTTTACTTGTCTGTAAAATTCCCCTCCAAAGGTAAAAAAGTTATTTTTCAAAACAATCTCCATCAGTTCCAAAATAAAATTGATCATACTTCCACTTAGGTTGTTTTTTGCTACTAAAACTTCATGAAAAAATTTCAAACCTACATCGTGTGGAATGGAGGTAAAGATATCAACTACATCCACCATGGAAAAACACACCTCATTACTAAAAAACTAATTTTTACCTTTCTTAAAAAATCCCAAGAATCAATTAAAATATGATCTATGGGGTCCAGTGCCTTCCTGACCATCCGGTCAATGAAAATACCAAGTGGATATGTGATACTATTGTGTCCAGAGATAATAAGTCTGTATGGGGGGTCAATTGCACTTTTGTGTGTTTTCGAAATACTAAAGGCTATGGGTATAGTGGGATGTTCAACATGGAGAAAGTTGTACATTTCTTCGTTAATGACCCCTTGATATAATGAGTCCTCCAGTAAGAGTTTAACTTTCCGGTAGGAAAGATGAATTTCATTCCTGGACACATATTCGTATTTAGATGTATCATTGAGCATACAAGTAATTTTATTATTGTAATCTTCAGAGTTTACAATAACCATGCCCCCACCCTTGTCTGGTTTCATAAACCTTGTATTATTTTCACTTCTTAGTTCATTTAATAACCTTTTTTCTGACATAGAAAGGTTGTAAATCCTATGTTTATGGGTATGTAAAGACTGGTATATTTCATGGGAACAAACGTTCTCAAAAGAGCTTAAAATGGGGACTAATGGGGGGGTTGTAACAACTTATCTTTCTAATTTCCAGGTTCCCATTTTCCTTCTCCACTTTCTTGTCTTTATTTAAAAATTTTAAATTTAGTTTCCTTACAAAAATCTTTAATTCTGTTAGTGTTTTACTTATATCTTCCTTTGTTGAGGGGACAAATTTCTTCCCTTTCATTAATAAATGGAATAAATCTTTACAAACATATAAGCCTGTATAGTTGTCAATTTTAAAACCCTTATATAGGTAAGTTATACCATCTTTACATATAGTAATTTCTTCATTATTGGTGTCCCCCTCTTTCCCGTGGGTTAATCGTAGCTGTTCTTCCTCCTGTAGGATTGGTTCCTGTATTTTGGTCTTGTCCCTCCTTCGCCCCTGGGGCCTAAAAAATCATCGTCCAGTCTAGGGTGGTTTCTATTAAAAATTCTTTCAGACCTCCTAAGGGGTGGGAAGTCGGAGTCATAAGATTTATCATTGCCATTTGCTCTACTAGTAGTAGCATTCAAATTAGAATTTTGGGTTTGACTATGTGTGTTAACTCTACCAGAATCAACATCTAAATAGGCTTTAGGGAAAGGGTATGCTAAACCATTTTTGTATTCGTACTCGTCCCTTGATAATTTCTTTTTCTTCCTGTTAATATTATTACTAACTTCATTTTCAACTTTGTCAAAAATGACATTATATCCAAAAGAGTGCTAGTTAAAGTTAACATCACTCAAAACAACACTGTTAATTTCATCAATCTCCTTAAGCAAATCGTTGATTCTCTTATTGTTGACCTTTAAAATAAACTCCATAAGTTCGATACCATGCCTATCGAACATCCGAGTAATTCATCACATTCAACTTGCCCTTTTTTAATTCCATTTGGAAATTTAAATACACGAAGCCCCTTAGGGACCCGACCTCTAGAAATACACTCTTTTAAATATGAATGATCACACTGAAGGGCCCGTACTTTGTGCATTTTCAATTCTAAACCCACTAACCTAGAGTCAATGCTATTAGTTTCATTGTAATTATTATTTCCAAAAATACCATAGTCCCGTTTAGACCAGTCCTTCAATCGATCAAGAATAAAATTAGGTCCTTGGGTTGCGGTCCTATTTTCAGTAAGTTCCAAGTTAACAGGGAACTTCAAGCCATTATCCTGGTTATGTGATACTTGTTGGATCATGCTACAAGCAACCGGAAGTGTTGATTCTCTTAGATTACCCACTGGACTTCTGTTCCTACCGTTACCGGAAGCAAGGGGATTCTGAATTTTGTATACAGCTTCCTGCAGTTCAGAGACCTTGTTGGTAATATTAAGGATCAATTGAAATAGATTATCATTACTACCCTCAATTTGCTGTCCACAAGGAAAGGGTAGAGAGTCCAATTCCTCCTCAAACCGTTCTCATCCATAGTTGTTTTTGTGAGTCTAGTAGGCTACCAAACACACAAAGTACACCAATAACCAACCACAACAGGGTGCAAGAGTGGAAAAATGCCACAAATTAAATCAAAAATCCACTCTGGAGCCGATATACTACAACCCAAAATGAAATTATTGATGGAAAGTCCACAAAAGAATAAAAATATCCACAGTCAAAACGAAATTTATTGATGGAAAATCCACAAAAGAATAAAAATATCCACAGTCAAGCGTTTTCGTCAAGTGACTTCTTCAGAACAAACCATCATGGTTTCATTTCCTTTTATACACATGAATAATTAATTCAATTAGACAATAATTAACATTTAAAATGACAGTGTTTTAAAGTGCATATAAAAAAGAAGACACAATAGTGCCTGAATTTAAAAACTGTGCAAATACGCAGACCAAACCAAATACTACAAGTATTTATTATATGAATAAATTATGAACTGTTTTTTCATTCTTACCTCTCTTTCTATTATTGGTTTTATGTACATATCTATTTGTTTATTTATTCATATAATAGATACTTGTAGTATTTGGTTTGGTCTGCGTATTTGCACAGTTTTTAAATTCAGGCACTATTGTGTCCTTCTTTTTTATATGCACTTTAAAACACTGTCATTTTAAATGTTAATTATTGTCTAATTGAATTAATTATTTATGTGTATAAAAGGAAATGAAACCATGGTGTTTTGTTCTGAAGAAGTCACTTGACGAAAGCGCTTGACTGTGGATATTTTTATTTTTTTGTGGACTTTCCATCAATAATTTCATTTTGGGTCGTAGCACATCGGCTCCAGAGTGAATTTTTGATTTCAATTAACAACAATGCCACCATTGCCATAAATCCTTAACTCCTACAAATACCATCCCATTTTTGCAGGGGGCAACCCCCCCCTTAACTATATATTCCAACTCTGAGATAGCACTATAGTGAGGAAAGTGATGTATTTCCCTAACCGCACTGAACCGCAATCTCTGTACATCCCTTCGAATTTATATTAGTGAATGCACAGGACATTTGTTAATATAAACGTTCGAACATTCAGAATGTGTGCACATGAACTATTTGAACATCTGTAGTTCAAAGTGTTCATAGTTTAATGAAAACCATATATATATATATATATATATATATATATATATATATATATATATATATATCTTGAGAGAGAGAGAGATTATTGTTAAAGAAAATAGCACATCTTTTTTGTTACAAAATTAGCACATATATGCCAAGGAAATATGTTTATTAATGACAGAATTTATTGCCAGGAAATATTTAATGTATAGGCCATTCAGTTTTCAGAATACACATTGGAAAGAATATAGTTAATGCAGATATTTTTAATTTTTCCTTCTGCATGATAGTTATGTCTTTGTTATATAATCAGCAGTGACACATATGATCACAAAATAGTGATACTTCCCAAAATATTTAAAAATTCAAATCTTAAACAACAATCACCCTGTAGCTCATCACCCCCATGGAAAGACTGGACCACTATACTCCTGATACATACATCGATACACACACACACACACACACACACACACACACACACACACACACACACACACAAACACACACACATATATATATATATAGATAGAAAGATAGATAGATAGATAGATAGATAGATAGATAGATAGATAGATAGATAGATAGATAGATAGATAGTAACTGTAAGATCACTGCATGTTAGGTAAGAAAAAAATATGTTACAACAATTCCAGAATTTTGGAACACATTACAGGAAGTAAACATTAGTTATTGCTTATAAGAGCGTAGAGCAGCAATGTCTTGTTTATGCCAGGTACCTACAATTTTCCAAAATAAATGAGTGGAGTATCATTTTGTACTCTTTTATCCAAGACTGTGAAATGAGTTGTTTGACATGGTGTATTTTATGACTAGCTTTGTTGCTGTAATGATTTGTGTATTGCTGTTTTGTCAAAATTAGGAGTACTATAATTCCAGAACACTAACAGGATGAAAGCAGGAATAATAATCTTGCAACATTTCCATCTTACACACAATTTCTGGGAAGCAGTCTCAATATTCTGAGCTACTAACTTTGTAGACCACAAAACCGGTTCTAACTTAAATTAGTTATTTCACAGGGGCAATATGATTGCAAAAAGGCACACTAAAGTATGTAACCAAACTTGCCTGAGTGTTGTATATGATTAATTTGCTTCTCAGTGTGTCACAGCCAGCACATATTTAAGTATGTAGGCTTGCAGAAATACTTGAGATGGTAAAAACTAAAATGCAACAGACAGAAGTTTCATCTCCAGGAGACTGAGCACTACAGCAACTGGGAGTAGTAATTTACAGCACCATTTTCTAAAAGAAGGTTAGTTAGAGTTACAGATATCTTTCCTTAACATGAACATTATGGTATCAGATGGTGTGATGGAAACCTCTGTAACGTGTACTGTAAACTTAATACTTTTACACTAGATCTCAAAAAGGTGGTACTAGTGTGTAAAATGATCTGGTGTGGTACATTTATTTATGTTACTGGCTATATAATTCCATAAATTAGTCATACATTTTCCCTACAAAAATGCACTATAAATTCCCTTACTGGCATTAGAAACCTCTCAGTGAATACATCTCATATATCCAGTCTGAAGAGTTCTATTCCTACTCCATTCTTTATCATCTAGCTTTAAATGTTTCATTCCAGGTGTTTCTCCTACATTGTGTTTCAGAGCTCTTGATACTTAAAACAAGCATAGGAAGACCTTGAGAAACTTGATGCAAAAAAAGTGATTGAGAACTTCGCAGACTGCACTCCAAATTGCTTTTATTGGCCCCTCGTCTATTAGCCAAATCTCTCAGGCACATATACAATCAATCTTAAACATGGGTGGATTACCTCATAGCTAGAAACATCTTGTTACACCGGTACCTAAAATTCCATTCCCTAAAATTTCTATAGATCATCTTTCATCACTATTCTTCTATCATTAATAAAACTATTTGAAAAAATCATTTATGATCGAATTATTGAACATCTCCATATATATGATTTATTTAAAACAAGCAGCCTGGCTTCACACCAGGATTCAATAGCATGACAGCTATTTACTCACTAATGACATTTACAAAGCCATTTGGAGGATAACATAAGTGATGCTCTTTCCACAGGCATTAAAAGAGCCTTCAAATCAGTTTTCCATGATAAACAGTTCAGTATATTATCCAGCATACACACTGACAAGGCTACAGTGAACCTGTTCTCTTTGAACCTTTCCAAAGATATATTCAGTTACCTGTAGAAGCATCTCCTCATGTGATGGTATTTTCAGAGTGGTGTCTCTCCAAAGGAGCAGTTCTGAACTTTGTTACATTTCCATATTTATCAACAAACTTCCATGTGACCTCAGCATCACAAACTGCATTATTAATACATGGATTATTCTCATCCTTGAATCAAGTACATAATTTGCTGATTTACAAAGAACTACAGTCTAGCTTCACTTTTTTTTTTGGAATCACCTCATAGACTATAATTTAGTCATCCATAGTCAAACATCATCCTCCATCATATAAGGAATACTCAAAAGAACCTTTGCAAAACACAGTTGCATCAAATACTTGACCCTTTAAGATAATCACCCTGGTGTTCAATCAAACATGTCTTAACATTAATCTGGATCAACAAATCTTGTTTACCCTCCATACTGATCAAATAATTGAAAAACACAAGCATGAGTAGACATTCTCAGATAAGTAAATCTTAGGAGAAAGAAAAGCATATTTCTATGAGGAATATTGTCTAATAATTATTGCTCTGAACTCCATTTATAATGTCTGCCTTTCAAACTTTCACAAATAGAATATGTTGAGTCATCATTCTTTCCAATAGTATAGTTATAATTGGCTCACATTACAAAATCTAAACTGGACGACAGTGGCTATCAGAGCTGCTGTCCAATTTAATTCACTCATACTTACACAGCTGTTCAACAAGTACTGCCCCGCACACTTCTTTTTTGCTAAATAACAGGGGCACTAAATAACCACTCAGAGCCTCTGCCAATAGTGACATCTTGCTGGCATGGCCAACCTTTAGAAATCATTATGTGAAAAATATTTTTTCAGTGTCTACCTTGCATTCAGGAAAGCGACTAGTTTACTCTAAGAATGAATGCAGATGCACCTCTTTCTAGGATTTAAATGTTCTACTATTGCTTTCTTTGCTCTTGCTCTTTTATATATATATCTCTATATGTAATGATGTTATACAACTGTGTAACTGCATGAAAATCTACAGTGATGTCATATACCTTTAATACTCTAAGAAAGCATGCTCACATATATGAGTTAGACCATTTATATATAACAATAACAGATGATGACTGGGTATCATTACTTTGTGCTGTAAATGTTATTTGTCAATCATCACTTTTTAAATATCAAGTAACTAAATGTGTATATGCCTATCATCACCAACGTGTAACTGCATGTGTGTGTGTGTGCGT